>NC_067400.1:281299898-281599898 GCF_016432865.1 Antechinus flavipes
AAATCCTTCCTTCTCTACAGACTTGAGAGGTAGACTATCCAACTATCCTTTGTTCTAATTTGCTTATAGTGTCACCCTTTATGTCTAAATCATGAAGCCATTTCGACTTTATCTTGATATAGGATGTTAAGTGTGAGTCAATGTCTAGTTTCTGCCATACCATTTTCTAATTTTCCCTGCAAAATTTGTCAAATAGTGAGTTCTTATCGTTGACTATTGTGTCTTGAGAATCTAACCTATTCCATTGCAGATCTTAATTTTTAAATGCTAATATAGCATCCAAAGTTTTAAAGGACAGTCTTGGGAAGAGAATTCTATATAAATGTGATACAATGAGTTGAAGTAATATGGGGAAGGTGTTGATAACAGTTCTTCTAAAAAAGATCTGGATTACAAGCTTAGTAAGAGCATTCAGGAAAGGGTCAGTTTCAATGGTATTCTGCCTTGGCTTCCAACTTCATTTAACTGAAACTGCCCTCTCCGAAGTTACTAGTGATCTCTTGGTTGCCAAATCTGATGATCTTTCCACATCTTTCTTGATTTCTTGGTAATTTTTGTCACCATTCCTGCTCAGATTTTCTCTCCTCTGTGGTTTGTGATATTGATCTCTCCTGGTTCTTTTATCTCACCATTCTTCACGTCTTCTTTGCTGGGTCCTACTCCATGCCACAATCTCTAGTGGGAGTCGCCAATGCTCTTTACTGGATTCATTATTCTTTTTGCTCTATATTATCTCAAACAATGATCTCATGAATACTCAGAATTTGATTCTCTGTGCAGATGATCTATATTGAGTCTTACTTTCTCTTATGACATTGTCACAAATCTCCTCTTGGACATCTCAAACTGGTTTTCCCTTAGGAATTTCAGATCCAGCATACTTAAATTATTACTCGTTTTTCTCCAAATCCTTCCCTTCTCCAACTTCTATTACTTTCTAGGGCACCACCTTCCTGTTACCTAACCTTATACTTTCAGTGCAAAGTTCATGGCCCCATATATTCAATCTGTTGCTGGCTCCTGTTGTTTCTTCCTTCTTCTACCTCCCCTCCACTCATACTGCCATAATCTTAGTCCAGTCCCTTATCACAGCTGTTGCAGGGGCCTCCCAACTAGTCTCCTTAAGAAGTCTCTCCTCATTCCAATCCATTCTCTACTCCGCTGCCAAAATGATTGTTCTAAAGTGTGAGTTTGACTATCATTCCTTTGCCTCTCAATACCTCCAGGGTCAAATATAGTCTTCTGCAATTTAAACATCTTCATATCCTGGTTCCTTTTTACACTCAACTTTCCGCCATGTCTTTTATGATCCAACTCTATTTGGTTACTTGCAATTCCTGGACTCCATGCTTCCTGTATTAGTTGGTACCCCCCTTCAAGATTCAGCTCAAGTCTCACCTTCTGCACAAGGCCTTTCCCATTCCCCAAACTGCTAGTGCCTTCCTCTCCAATATCTCCCATTAGAATGTAAGTAAGCTCCTTAAGGGCAGAGACAGTTTTTGCCTTTATGTGCAACATTCAGCGCTTAGCATGGTGCCTAACACTTAAGTGTTTAATAAAGGCTTATTGATTGACTAGTTGGCCCACATATGGCTTTGATGTTCAGTTCCAGGATCCACATTTTCAGAGGGATGTTGCTTATCTGTACAATTCAGAAAGTAAAGAATTTCAAAGTCCTAGGAGAATTGATGAAAGAAACTAGAGTTTAGCATTAAAAAAAAAAAAAAAAAAAAAAAAGCCCAAGAGAACATGACAGTTATTTTTAAGTATTTGAAGGACTAACGTGGAAAAAGGAGTTAATTTTAATTGTTCTGCTTGCCCTCAAAGAGCAGAGCTAGGAGTGATGGATGGAGTAGTCAGATTTAGGCTAGATGAAATGACAAAATTCCTAAAAATTAGACCTATGTAATTGTAGAAAAGACTGGGGTTGCAATAACTGACTTCTGAGATTACTTCCTCTACCAACAAAACATTACCAGCTGCAATACTTGCCATGTCTAGTCCATGGAATTCTATGCCCTTTCACTGGATTACGGTTTCACATCTTAAAATTTATTTTCCTTTCACTCTGAGGAACATCAGTAAATCAATATTGCTTGCTATAGAATATATACATCTATTCACATTTATTCTATTTTAACTGGCTCATAGATTTAATAGCTAAAAGGGATTTAGGAAATCATCTCCAATCTCCTTATTTCACAGATATGAAAACTAAGGCCCAGGGAAACTAAGTACAATGCTCAAGTCATACCAATGGGATTTCAATCCAAGACTTTGTTGTTGTTTTTTAATCAGTTTATTCCCTCTTCCCTATGGAATAAGAGTTAGCATATATAATCACAAGTAGGAGAAAAAATACATACCTTTGTAAGACACTTGCCAAATAACCGGCATGTATCAACTAAATTTCTATTGCTTTTTTTTAAGCCCTAAAAACTAGTCAAGAACATTGTTTTCTATCTGGTCAGATTATCCGAGTGCCTAGCATCATAGATGAGACCTTCCAGTATCCTTTATTAGGTAATTTGGGGCAAATCAGAGGACCTTCCACTACTGTCTTCTCATCTCCCTCACCTAATCACTATATTTAAATATTTCAAATTAGAGATAGCAGACTATATCTTGTTTCCCACTAATGACCACCCTGAAAAGAGGAAGCTATTCTAATATGTGCTAGAAATGGAACTTTTCTATTAAATTGAATAAAATTAGGCAGTTTCTTTGGATTTGCCCCACCAGATTTAGAGGTCCACAGCAACCCATTCCTTGATTCAGTGAATTGTAAATCATGTTCTTCAAAAAGAAATCTCCTTTGGACACATAAGTTGTGCATGGGTTTTTTTTTTTTTTTTCAAATTTATTATTTTAACATTCATTAAAAAAGACTTTTAAATACTAAATTCTGCCCCCCACATTGAGAAAACAAGAAATGTGTTATCAATTATACATGTGAAATCACTCAAAACATATTTCCTTATTAGTCATTTTGAAAAAAAAAATTGAAGAAAAAAAGTGAAAAAATTATGCTTTAATCCACACTCAGACTTCATCAGTTCTCTCTGGAGCTAGATAACATCAGAAAACTTATGTTATTCATACTTGACCATCATCATATAATATTGCTGTTATTTGTACAATGTTGTCCAGTTCTCCTCATTTTATTTTGCATTAGTTCATATCTACCCAGCTTTTTCCAAAATCACCCTGCTCATTTCTTATAGCACAATGGTATTCCCCATCATGTGGGAGTTTTCTTTTTCCATTCCTAGTGTGTGAACATTTGAGTTACCACATATTTATTTAGACAGGCATTTATTGACAAAGAAGGAACTGAAATGGATAGAAATACATCTTGCTTTTAAACTTCTTAAAAATGAAGAGTCCTTATTCCAATTACTACTGTGGTCTTACTTTAGAAGGTTGTGTATAAGACCAAGCCCACAGTATTATTCTGTTGTTTAGAGTTCATTGCCCTACTTTATATATATATATATATATATATATTTCATAGAACTTAAACTTTTAATTTAAAATGATTGCTAATTGTCAAATCCAAATTGTTTCGGGTCCATTTTGTTTTAATACTTTATCAAAAAGATCATAAATGTAAGGTTTTTTTAAACAGAATTTTGTTGCCCTTAACATTTGTAACTTACATAATCATAAGATTTCCCCAAAATCATTTTATTCATTGAGAATGAAAGAAAATAAAACTACACTAATCCTTTTTGCTTTGTCCAGGAAGGGCAAGATATCACATTCCATACCATCATATCCATTGGTATTTAACCATATGCCTTGGGACATATTTTTTTCAATCAGGCTATTTACCTTTTATTAATTATATTTTTACATTTAGGTCTGATCTCAGATTGATAAAGGATTCCTATTTGTTTATTTTGCAGCATCTTACAGAGGAGAATTCAAGAGTGATAACATGCAGGGGCTCTCAAGTATGTCAAAAATTGGGATAATTTAGGGGCAACATACAGTAGGAAAGAAAATCTTGGATTTTAAAGTCAGAAAAAACTTGATTTTGAGTTCCAGCTCTTCCACTTGCTAACTGTATGAGCTTGAGTGAGCGAGTGATTTTTCTTGTTTGAATTTCCTCCTTTGTTAAGTGGTGTTAACTCTTCTCAAGGTAGATCAAATGAAAAAAATACATGTGAAAATTTCGTAAGTTTGTTGTAAGGCACTATACAAATAATAGCTATTATCATAGCCCAGATAATTGAATGATCTAATCACTATTAGAGCAGAAGGCCTGCAGGCAAATTTCCTAATAAAGCAGTTGACAAAAAAGCTTAAAGCAAGACAGTGGGTCACATTTATATAGTGCTTTAGTTTATAAGGCACATTCTTCACAACCATCTAACAAGTAGGCAAAATTATTTTCATTTTACAGAAGAGGATACTGTGGTTTGGAAAGATTAATAAGCCTGGTATGGATCATACAATTAGTATCAAAAATGGAACTCAAACCCAGGTCTGTCCTGAATCTTACTACTACACTTTCTGTACTAAAGGATACTGGTGAAATGCAAAACAAAACATTTTTTAATGAGGTTCAATAAAACAATTCTTCATACAAAAAAGCTAAAATATTTCCAGTTAGTGTCCCAAAAGTCTTTGTGCAATTTAAATTTATTAAAACTTGGCAGCTGCACATTATTTTGGCATACTCTGTACAAGAATTCTTTACCTGCCCCTCATAAAATGATGGTATCACAGGTGCCACACAAACAACTCCTTAAAGGATTAAGCTCCTGATGCTATTTATCACAAGGCTCTGCTAATTCAACAATGGATATTTTAAAAGTATTGATAAAAGGGGCAGCTAGTTGGTGCAATGGATAGAGCACCAGCCCTGAATTTGAGAGGAGCTGAGTACAAATCTGGCCTCAGACACTTAACACGTCCTAGCTGTATGACCCTGGGCAAGTTACTTAATCCCAATTGCCTCAGGGGAAAAAAAAGTATTGATAGAAACTTCATTAAAAAATTGCAGGATTTGAAATCATGCAAAAAAAAAAAAAAAGACTAAATCTTTAATACTTTTAAACTCAGTGATCTCATTTCTAGGTTTATACTCAAGTTACTTAATGATTTGGGGGAAGGGGAACTCATCTGTGCAATTTTGGGGGGAAGGGGAGATACACTGGACATTCAATATGCTGGATTTGGAATCATTTGGGTTCGATTGCGGGCTCTGTCACTCTGGTGACTTTGGACAAATGACTCAATCTTGCAGCTTGTTTATCTAATTTGTAAGTCAGAAAATTTTCTATCTTCCCTAAATTGACCTTTCCAACTCCTACCAGTTAGTTTCTTGCTTCCAGTCTTGCCTCAGAGATCCAAATGGAGTCAATTTAATTTTTCTTCCACATAACAAAGGGATTCTTTATCATTCCTCACTTCAGAGCTCCTATTTTCCTGCCATATTTTGGTGGGTGGCTGTGAGATTTAAAAGATGAGATTACTTGAAGCTAGTTAAGGGCTGAGTTAAAAGGCATTTGTTACTGGATAGCAAATCAAGTGTCTCCTCTTCTCCCTATGGGGTCAATATTTTTTTGGGGGGGAAATACCACTAGTGATTTTACCAATACAGAGAACTACTATGGTATAATTCCCTTTAGTGATTTATAATGTATTTTCTAAAGGGATGAGTGGGGAACTGATAAGATAGTGACTTACTGACACTAGTAGGAATTATACCTAGACTTTCTGGTCTCCAAAGCCAAATGACTATTACTCCACATGGCTTCTCAACCATAATGAGGTAATAATACAGATTGTAGAAAAGAGCAAGAGAAAATTATTCTCAGGATTATACTGAAAAAGAAACCTGATTAGGAAGACTAGAATTTTTGCTACAAAGAGCTAAAATTAAACTATTATCATGTTCTTTTGAAGGGGAAGACTCAGCTGGATGCTTTCAAAGTTAGTTAGAAGGGTCTTTTTACCTACTGATCAATAGTTACTTACCCATTAGGGTTAAGTGGGAAAAAAAGCCCTAGAAAGCACCATATTCTAGTTCATAATGCAATATACTTAAATACATTCTGGATTAGCAGAATTAATTACAAATTAATTGTAACAGAGCTCCTATTTCAAAATGGGAATTTTGCTTTAAAGCCAATTTTTCTTTATATGTTTATACATATATTCCACATACAGTGTCAGAGGAAAAACAATAAAAATCATGGGGCAAAGTGGAATCTGGTCTTCAAAAAAAGTTTTATTTCTTTTAAGTATTTTACTGCTGAAACAATTTTTGAGGCCTGGGGCTATGCAAAGGAACAATGAAAAAATAAGAAAAATTTTATTTCAAACAGGTTTTGTTAAATGTACTACAGTGAAGATGTCTTGACTGTTGTAAACATATCTTAATTTCAAACCTGCACTGATGCATAAATTAGACATGTTGTATGAGAATGATTAATTTCTGCTAAAATGTGGAACAAATCCACCATTATGCCAATTTTTACATTTATTGCAGACACTGACTAGTATTTTAATACCAGAGGTTAAATTTTCATCACAAGAAATGAGAAAACTATCCAGCGTTCACTAAATGTAACGAGCTGTGAAATTAATTCCCCATTATTGCTCTGAAAATATACCCCTAGATTTAAGTGGAATCTCTTTCCTCAGCCAAAGTTAGGCATTCAGTGATAGTTCTTTAGTCATCATCTACCGTTGGCTTGATTGTCACTCCTCTTCTTATCTGACCCCAGCCAATTAAACTGCAAAATGAAAATATAGCATAAAGTAACTAATGATGAATCCATTTCTATAACAAAATTAATAAATGGCAGGCCACCTGAGGCAGGCAGTATTCATTTACATAAATAGGTACACACAAAATACAAAGTCTTAGGAAGGATCTATTAGCTGTCGGTATTGGAGAAAGGCCTCCTGCAGAAGTTAACACTGATAATAGAAATTCAATGCACAGACAAACAACACAGATTATAGTCTCTTCTGTAATCTCTGATTGATACTGTGTGATGCAATAAAAATAAAATCACAGGATTTTAGAACAAAAACCTATTTAAATCTCAACTTTGACAAAGATAAAACAGGGATAATAATTCTTACATTATTTACACATAGGGTGGTTCTGACAAAAGCACTTGCACTACATAAATGTAAACAATTACTGATATCAAGAGAAAGGATGGGGGCAGCTATGTGGTGCAGTGGATAGAACAACAGCCCTGAAATCAGGACCTGAGTTCAAATCCAACCTCAGACACTAGCTGTGTGATCCTGGACAAGTCACTTAACCCCAAATGCCTCAGCAGAGAGAGAGAAAGGATAGCATATAGTGAGAAAAATATATTGTACTTTTAAATATTTTTTGTTATTTTGTACTTGATGAAACACTGAGATGAGCATTCTGTATAAAAAAAGGAATTATATGTAGAATCACTAAATTATTAAAAGAAATTAACTTCAACACATTAGTGTCAAAGCTATCCTGTTAACCGCATTTCCCTTTAAATTTCCTTCTGGTTTTTTTCTGTGCATTACTCTTTAAAATGTTCCCTTCTTAGGGGGAGAGGGGAACAGAAGGGAGAATTACTATCGTTAATATTCCCCTCAAAATAAAAAAACAACCATCCCTTGTAACAAATAAAATCAAGCACAACTCCACATGTTGGTCATGTCATATAGTATCATGAAATCTGACTAATAAGAACATATCCCGATAGTTGGTACATGAAACTTTACTTTATCATAAAAAAAGGAATTATGTGCTCCATCATAAATAAAATATAATCAAACAAATGGACACAATAATAGTAATTTCAAGCCACATCACAAAAAGGATTATTTTCTTCACCACAAAAATTCTGACTCATTTTTGAGATTAAATCCGACTCCACACTACTATACCTAAAGTGATACAAAGTTTAATAAATATTTACAGCATTCAAAATGAAAGATTGATGCAGATTAGTGAGGGGAATAAAAATGTAAATAAAATAAATTGGTTCTTAAAAATATTTAATAACAACCCCTTTCATCCGTAGCTTTAATTCTGACCTTTCTTCCCCAAACATAGATTTGGGCAGGTATGTGGCATAGTGGATAGACAGTGCTGGTCCTGAAGTCAGGAAGATACATTCCTGAGTTCAAATCTAGCCTCAGACACTTAATAACTATGAGCGTGGACAAGTCCCTTAATCCTAAAGCCCTTTGGTTACCCATCTGTCAAATGAGCTGGAGTAGGAAATGGCAAACTACTTCAGTATCTTTGCCAAGAAAACTCCAAATGGGGTTTAAAAGAAATGGACACAACTGAACAACTGAAAAACACATATAGATTGGGAACCTCAAACTACTTACAGGACATCTTGCTGCCTAGGTTCTGATGTCCAAACCCTAGATTATCTTTACTCCCAAATTCCCTGATTTTAATTATTCCTATAAGTATATAGTTACAGGGCAGCTAAGTAGTGCAGTGGATAGAGCACCAGCCTATCTGAGGATCTGAGTTCAAATCTAGCTTCAGACACTTAACACTTCTTAGTTGTCCCAGGTTACCAAGCCTTGTTAAGTCTGAAATATTGCTAAGCACTCATCTCTACCTTTCTATTCTTATTGCCACCACTGAGGACATTCAATACTATCTCCACTAAACAATGAAGTAATAAGTCTTCTGAGATTTTCCTGTCTCCAACTCTTAACACTACTATGAGATCTATATTATGTACCTTATCGGTTAGCATTTCCAGGTTCAAACTTTCAGAGTTCCTTATTGAACATGGTTAGTGCAAACTCCCATTTGGCATTCAAAGCCATCTAGGATCCAGTGCTGCCCTCTCTATTCTAATCTTACTAATCTTTTTTAGAGCCTTCTTTTAACTGCAATGCTCATCATTTTATATATATTCTGTACTTCCCTGTTGTAGCTCAGGCTGTTCCCAAGCCTCAAATGCTACTCCCCAGGCAACCATTTTTATTAGCTGAATTTCAGCTCATCCTTTAAAAGAAGTAAATTATCTCTTTCTGGAAATTTTCTTTGATCCTAATTAAATGCTCTTCAGATCTCTGTGTTCCTGAACAAACCACTTAAATCTCTTTTAACTCTAAATCTAAAAATATTATGATCTTCTTTTTTCATGTTATTATTTTTATGTGAAATATCTTCCTAATAGCCTAAAAAGTATCATAAGGGTAAGGACTGTATTAGCTAAACTTTGTATCTCACATAGAACCTAAAAATGCTATACAAACAAAAGATGCTCACTACTGAACTGAATTAGGTTTTAGAAGGATGGTCCCTCCATAAAAGATAGAATGACAAAATGAGTCACAATTCAAGGAAATGTGTAATACTGGCAATGGTGGACTAGGCTAAAGTAGGGACAAGGCTTGGAAACTGACTACAAAAAGAAAGTGGAAATAAAAATGATTCCAAGAATAAGGGGGAGGACAAAAGGAAATTGGGATAGGCCTTTCTTCTCACCCACCAAGGATCACTGAAGCATTTTTTTTCATAGAAGGGAAAGAATAGAAGGGCAGTTTTTATCATGTGCTTAAAAAGAAAAACAATCCTCTACAAGATAAAGACTTAAACTTCATATACAATTCTTATTTTCTGACTCACTATATAAATGCAAATACCCATTCTACTTGATGTTTGTTAAGTTCAGAATAAAAATAAAACCAGAAAAAATGAGAAAGAATGACAAAATCTTGAAGATGCATAACCAAAAAAAGTTGTGGGACTCACGACAAAAAGTTAGAAAACTAGTTTGGGAAAGATTTGGCTTTAGATAAGAGTTTAAGATAATGACACTACACCCAGTAGGTAGTAGGATACAAAGATTAAAATCTGAATAAGTTCAAATGTAAAGATTTAAATAGAGGTGATCAGAGTGACTTACCGCCAATGTTTCTCAACTCTTCGACTAAGAGCAATTTTTTCTCCTATTTCTGTGCACACAGGATTAGTAAGAACAATCTTGCCTAAATCAGCCTTTACTGCACTGACTCTTCCTCCAGTGGACAAGGAACCTATATTCACCATGAGCACTTCATTCTTGGACAATTTTTGCACCTAGAGTAAGGAGAGAATCAAAGAGGAACAAGAAATAAGAAAAAGCTTTTTAAAGTACATTAGTAGCTATTATCATAGACCAAATTTAGTTACAATAAATATTGTCCTGGAGCTTGCAAAATTATTGTCTGAAATAAATGGTAATCAAGACTTAAAAGGTTCTGATGCACATTTTTCCTTATATTGGGATCTAATCTATAGACATATAGACTGAACCACCCAATTTGACTTGACCCTTCCATTAAACGATGAAATTCAGTCCTATGACCTAATTTCTTCAAAATTAGAAAAGGTTTCATGGGAGGTAAAGGGCAACAGAAGGCATTATAGATGACACTTTATTAATCTTGTTAAAACAATGTTTAATTAACGGTCTCTAGTTTTATAACTTACTAAAATAACATCAAAATATATAACAAACTCAAAGGTTTAAAAGGCAGTGCTCCTTAACACTGCCTCCAGATTTAGGTTTTCCACGAATTCTTTTTTCTATACTAACATAGGCAAACAGAATTCTTTTTCCTATGCTAATATAGTAAAAACAGAAGCATAGGCAATATAAGATATATAATTCAAGTACAACATGTAGAAGGTATAGGAAGATACTTTTAAGTTGTATGGTTATTTTTGCCTCTAAAAATATAATCATATGCCTCAAATCTTGGCTTCTTTTCCTGATCCTTGTCACTTATAAGGCTGTCAGCACTAAAATGGTTTCTTTAGTAAAGTTTCACAAAAACTCAATAATTTTACAATATTTACCTTTGCTGCTTTTTTGTCTCCTTCAGTACGCACACCTAAAAGTCGTCTAAGTAGGAAATACGAAATTTCCAATTCGGTGAAGATTTCAGGCAGCGCTCCAACTGCGCCAAGAACCTGTCCAACCATTCTGTCAGCTCGACACAAAGTTGGATCAATTTTTGTTCCAACACCTAAGGTAAAATGAATCATATTTTATGTTTACACCTTAAGTCTTAAAATAGTTACAAAAATTACAGATTGTAACAAACTGTAAATTTGGCTTTCTTCAAAAAGATGAAATATTTTTAGATAGAAAGTAAATTATTTGCAAAAAATAATAATTTGTGAAATTTTTGAAAAATTTATAAATTAAGATAACTAAAAGACGAGTTGGGGACAAGACCCAAAGGTGAGTTTGAAATAGGAGAAAAATTATAAAGTAACTAAGTTACTTGGAAATTCGCTTAAATCTGACAAGCATTAATCAGCAGTTTGATGCTACAATGTCCTACACTTTTAGAAGATATCATTCCTGTCCCTTAAAAAAAAAAGGCAACCAAAAGATAAATCTGCAATGTTTCCTTGTATATATCAAACTATGTATCAATGTTTCCTTGCATATATGATATAGCCACAGAAAAGTTATCTACTATCTGTGATAAGGAAATAAGAGTGAAATCCTTAGCTAAAAATCCCACATTAGACAAAGAACCCCTTTTCTCCCACACTAAATTAAAGAACTACCATCAAAAATGATCTAAAAAAAGTTTGGAATTATTAGCTTTGATAGGTTTCAAATTGATGGGTCCTGTTTACCCTGTAAAAACAGATGTTGGATTTAATGACCACTTAAGGACTCATCCAGGTCTAAATCTATGATCATCACTATTTCTGCATTCCTCCACCAGTATCAATTGTACATTTGTACCATAGCAATCAAATGGTAATAGCATAAATTTATCAATCCTTGAACAAATCAGACAATGGAGAATCTTTTCTTCTACCAATCCTTACATTTCCTATTCTAGTACAAATACAATATGACAGGACTAGGTGACACATTTAGGCATTTACCATATAAACATCATATACCATATTGTTAAATCTACTGTTCCAAATACAAAATTTACTTCCCAAAGATTAATTTTAAAAATGTATACCAAGATTTTTCATTTTTTATTTTAAAATTAAATAAAAAAAAAAAAATGATCAAGTGAACGAGCTTTTTATAACCCCTTAAAAACCCGTTCTACAGTTTGAAAAATCAAGATTTTACAACTTAAAGGTTCCTTCTTGCACAAAGGACATTCTATTTCCACCCTGTTTTACTAGGAATCTAAAAATTTTCAGAAAATAAAATCCTTACCAATAAGGCCTCCAGGAGCAGCATACTGAAGATCATTATGTTCTGCAAAAAGTGATACAATTTTGGAAAAGATTGGCTTACACATGAGTTTCCCTTCACTATCTTTAGAGACAATGCCAGGCCTGACCTCCAACTCCTGACCCACCTAGAAAAAAGTAATAAGTTCATGAGAAGCATGTAGTAACATCTGGACCTTCACTATTTCAAGGAGTTTGCTATAACTTAGGATTTTTTTTAAACTGGAAAGAGTTGAAAATAAAAATTATTTTCAAAATCAAAACCAATAGCAAATATATGCCAAACACTGACTTAGACTAGCTGCAAGATCACAAAAGTACAATATATTGTACCAATATAAATTGAATTTAGAATTTATAAACATTAACAATACCAAGTTCATTCTTCATTATTTATAGCTTTTTCTGCTCTTTTTTTGGGGGGGGGAGGGGGAGGGGAAGAAAATCAGAGGAAAAGAGCATGAGTATTTTGGTGGTGGATTTTTTTTTTCTTAAAGATTACCTTTAACACTCCTTTGAGAATACTACCACCGGCCACGCCACCCTTAAGGTCATCAACTTCACAACCAGGCTTGTTGACGTCAAAAGACCGAATAACTAAAAAGGATATAAAGTAAATAAGAACCAAATGTGCTATTTTAAGACTTTCACTGAATGACAGATTAACTTTTCCAAAATTATAGACTCATGACATTTCGTTTCACAGCATTAGATACATGTTTCATCACCGTTAAATAATAGATTCGAAAAATAGGTGTTGTGGATTACTGATTAAATACTGGTACTAAAAAACTTAAAATCATGGGGAAAGTGAGATGAAATCCTTTCTTAATAGATTGTTTGGAAGTTTTAAAATAGTGCTCCTGTGTTAGATATACTCCCATAATATTGTCCCGATATTTCTCAGAATTTGGTCATACAGTACTATGTGACAATCAATTCTAAAAGCTCTCTCCTTTTTTGATACCATTCCATCCTGCTTTGAGTAATTCAACTTTAACAGTCTTAAATTTGGATTTTCTAACTCCTTTCTTTTGTTAAAACTTCAAATTGTCTTGTGTAACTAATTCGTTTACTTTCACAAGATCCACTCAAAATACCTACATTTCTATCTATAAGGAACTATCATCACTGAAATCCTATTTAATTGCCTGATCATGGTGGTGACTATACATTTCTAAAGGTAAAAAAATTAGCAATGGCTAATTAACTTTACTCAAATGGAAATATCAAAAGTACAATGCTGAAGATTTAAACTTTATTTGTGGTATCTGAGGATTAGCTTCAATAAGTCTGGTCTCATTAAAGGATTGGATCAAGTGATGAATTTGGGAGGACCATGGCGACAAGCATGAAGAGAGGTCTGCAACTTTATTAATGGACCACATTCACACAGATGACAGCAAAAATCCTTAGAATTGAACTATGGGGAGATAAAGGTAGAAAAGAGGTGTCAAACAAAATGCATGGCATCAACTTATAAACTTACCAATAAGTCTAGGTTCTGAAGTAAAGTCTCGTGGGGGTACTGGAATTTTCTTTACTATGTATTCACAAACAACTTCAATGTTATACTTCAGCTGAGCAGAAATTGGAATAATAGGAGCTCCCTCTGCAACTGTACCTGTTCAAGCAAAAATTGAAAGCTTCGAAATTTAGTTGTATAGAACCATACTGTTAGATGTTTCATGTGATATCTAAGAGTACTTAAAAAAAATAATAATAATTCAGCAGGCTTATACAAATTCTGGATGAGCAAGGATAATTTTGCCTGGAAAAGTTAGAAATTTCTTCCACAGAAAATTACAAAAATCCTTAATATTTCTACAAAGTAGATGAAACATCTACCAGAGAAGCCAAGTCATGATTGGTCTATGTAATTAATTCTGCAATAAATGTCAAACTAAAAATATAGACTCTTTAATCAAGACTGCTTCGACATATGTGTCTAACCTGTAATATATGTATGCCAAACAAGTCTTTCAGGTACGATGCCTGAACGAAAGATTGTAATTTTACAGAGATGACGTGTTCAATTTTTTTATAACCCAACTGGGTTTATAACAAATAATTCATTCTAGTTTTCTTGGGAGCTAAACTAGGAAGAAACACAAATACTTAAAATTAACTATATTCGCTACCTATAAATGAAAAAGAATTAAATAAAGATTAGACTCCCAGAAGTGTGGATTTAAATTTAGAAAGCCCCAAATGATTGGAGAAGTTAGGTGGCACAGTGGATAGAGCACTGGGCTTGGAAACAGGAAGACTCATCTTCTTAAGTTCAAATTTGGTCTCAAATACTTAACAGCTGTGTGATCCCTGGTCAGTCTCAGTTCCTTACAGTAAAACAAGTGGGAGAAGGAAATGGCAAATCACTCTAGTATCTTTGCCATGAAAAATCCAAAAGGGATCACAAAAAATCATGCAGGACTGAAAGACAGTTGAACAACAAATTTAAGCCCAGTAATCTTAGGTGACTTGAAGAAAGTCACAGAAATCTAAGAACCAAATCCATGTCTTCAAACTTCAATTCAAGTTTTTCACTGCACCATGCTTTCTGCCACATCAGGTGACCCTCTTTACATAAGAATTGGATATTAAATACTTTAATATGGCAAATTTTTTTTAAAAAGCATACTTGGTATCACTGCTTGTCAGGTGACAAAAGGGTTAGATGCAGAAATGAGGGTTGGAACTTATGACTTTGTTCAGTTTTTGCTACCTTTATAAAAATGTTATTCAATATTCTGAAGTATATGTGCATATTAACATGGAAATGTATCAAATACAGTATTTGTCACTAATTTGCTGCTTGCTATATAGCTACTTACCTTGTACAAATGCAAGGATCTGTTCATATTGTTCCTTAGCCTGACTTTCTTTCACCAAATCAATCTTATTCTGTAGAATCAGAATATGTTTCAATTTCATGATTTCTATGGCAGCTAGGTGCTCAGAAGTCTGAGGCTGAGGACAAGACTCATTACCAGCTACATAAAAGAAGAGAATAAAAAGATGGGGTAAGCACCTACCTATCAATGTTTCCCCAAGTATTCACTTAAAATTTTGTGAATTAAATTTTGTGTGCTGCCAGTAAGAAATATTAATCACTACGTATACTTCTTCCAACACAGACTTTAACTCTATCCTAACACATGTTTTATGCAATACAAACAAGATACAACTTAAAGATTATGAAGTCCATAGTCATTTGTCTATTTTGTTGTCAGTGGAGTAAAAAATAATTTAAAATATCCTAAATACTTCTCCAAAGATTATTCTAGCTAAAGATCTAAGTATGACTATTCTTCTAGTCTATTCCAGAAAATCTTTAAACTTTCATCCTTTTTATGTACAAATGACAAGTCCCTCCCAACCCCTTCATTTGACATTTTGTGCTGAGAAATTACTTGACTGCTTAAGTAGAGTCATGATTCTTCCTTTTGAATAAAAGTTCTCTAAACTCTGAAACTGCCACTGCTAGGTGAAAGCAATGTTTCTGAACTATCATGTAGTTTATCTCCTCCTTACCATCCAATGTTTCTGTGAATAGGTAGTAGTAACGAAGCAAAAGCTAATCAGTGTTTGTATTAGAAATTCTAGTAATTTATATGAGATGTTTCAAAGTAACTTTTGGTAGAAACACTTTGGCAAATTCCAAGTCAACTCGGATATATAAATTCAATTCTTTTTGAAGTTAACCTTGCTGTCCTATTGCTTTAAGGACACAACTCAGATGCCACCTCCTATAGGTATTTTTTCCTTCCCCCATTTCCCCCCAATTACTAGTTTTCTCCTACTTTATGATCTTGTCTTTATTCTGTGCATACTTATTTGTGTCCATACTATTTCCCTGCATTAGAATATAAATTCTTGAAGTTAAGGATGATCTTGTTTTTTCTTAGTATTCCCAGCATTTAGTGAAGTGCCTGGCTCTTATTAGAAACTCAATAAATGTTTCTTGAATTTGTTATAGCAGATTAGATTTTAATGTGTACCATCACATCTGTGACAAGAAATGTGTGGTTAAATGATAAAATCACTTTCCTGACTTCAAACCTAAACAAGAGGTTAGATTAAACCCCTAATAATCTGTGTTTACCTTAATAGCATAAAATGGATTTCTCGTGCATTTAATTTTTTATGCTCTATTTACCTATTAACAGTAGAGCTGCATCCATGACTGCTGCACCGTTCAACATGGTAGCCATCAAAATATCGTGGCCAGGACAATCCACAAAAGAGACATGTCTAGTAATTGGTGAGGGAAAGTAAACATCAAAGTAAAAAAGATACCATTTTACCAAGGTTAAATCACTTGTGAAATAATTTATACTACAGCACAACAAATTTTGAAATACTCTCAAACACAAACAGAACAAAAGAAGAGGATAGATAATATTCTAAGCTACACATTTCTATTAAAAAACAAACTGTTTTTTAAAAAAAATTACTAAAAACTCTTTATGGCACTTCAAGCACTAAGACATTTGTCTTTAAGTCATATGAAGTCAATGTTTGAATTACAATTATAAATGATAACCCTTATAATTATTACATCAATCCTGGTAAGAGAGGTACTGAAAACATTATCCTCACAAATGGGAAACTGAGGGTTAAAAAGATGAATAATTTGCCCAAAGCCTCACAACTTGTAACCAACAAAGTGAAGGTTAGAATTCAAAATGACCTTTTATATCCATGCATTAGATAACCACTCTGAACTGCTACTGTCCAGAGTAATTTTTACAACTATCGGTGATCCCAATATTTTCAGGAATACACTTTTATCTTCATCAATATATGATCTAATGTGTCTATTAAATAATCACTACCAAACTTTTTAGTTTTTTAAAATGACCTAAAAGACAACAAAGCATGAAATGTAAAAAAACACAAAAAAATCAGATTGCTCACCTGACTAATTTGAAGTTTCCTTTAGTTCCTGGAATGTCTGTAGGAAATTCATCAGGTGTGCTACTTCCACAAGATCTGTAACATTCTGGCCGAGAACAACTTGGGTCATCAAGTTTGTAAATCTAAAATTTCAATGAAAAGGGTCTCAAAAGTTAGACATTTACATATCTTGAAAATGTAAGGTATTTTTTTTTCTTTTTCTAACATTAAACAACTAACCTTAGCATTAGCATAACCCAACTTAATGGTAATATTTCTTTCCAGCTCATTTTTGAATCGGACAGTGTGAACTCCAGAAATAGCTTTTACTACTGTTGACTTTCCATGTGCTACATGGCCAATTGTACCTACAATCAGAAACAAAAGATCAAATAAGAACCAGTTAAACAAAAGTACCTTTGATAAATCAGTTATTACAAATTGATAATTTGTACTATTTGATACTAGTCAATTTCATATTACATATTTTATACCCAAAGTTTTGTTTTAAAATAACAAATATAATATACATCTAAATTATGTTCCTAATGAAGTTATCAACTACTTAAAATTATCTGCATCCTCCCCATTAAAGAACACTATGTAAAAGACACATCTTTTAGGAAATTTGTGACCGAAATGGTACTTAAGTACATTTAAAACCATGATGTCTCTAAACACATTTGGGACATTTTTTAATACCTTTTTATTAATTAGCATTCACAATAACTTGCATGAACTTAGACAATTTACTTAATGTCTTTCAATCTTAATTTTCCTTATCTGTAAAATGAAGGGATTGGACTAGATGACCTCTAGGTCTAGTCTAGACTTATTTCGCCACTAAATCATAAAACATATCCCTTTCAAACAATATTACTGACTACTATTTAATCATCAACACACTAAATACAACAAGCTTTTTAAAGGTACAACAGAATCATGAAGCTATTTAAAAAGCCCCAACAGAAATGAAAGCTTGTAAATAAATTGTAGGCTACAAGGTGACTCTTTACTCATAGTTTTTAAGACATTTCAAAAGAATTACTAGCTGGGGATGTTGGTTATTATTATTATTTTTAAAGAACTTACATTGAAGACCTATTAACTATTCAATCTAGAAACTACTCCAATTCAACCTAATTCAAAATTATCAGACTATTTTACAAGTGAGAACAATGAGCTCTAGTGAGAAGTGAACCTAGGTTTCCCAATTGTAAATTAAGTGCCCTTCACATTATGCTATCTCTTCTGTTAGTCTGGAATAGAAAAGGGATGTTAGGAAGAAAAGGAAAAATGGTAGTTCTACAAACTAAAAATTATAATGCTCAGTTCAAGACAAGCTGCAGACCAAGAAAGCCATAGTCAAAGATCCCCTTTTTCAGTCTCACAAAATTAAGAGATCAAAACTTGTACTTGCACTTTATTCTCAGATAACATAGTGACTACATATATGTACACACACATAAATACACACAAAAATATGAGTGAAAATTTTTTCACTAAATTTACTTGTTTAAAAAAGCTAGAAGTTTAAGAGCACTGTTGTTCTCTAATGCTGAAGTTCATCTATCCCACATGAAAGTACTTGTTTAACTACTATCTTCAAAACAACAGAGAGGACTTTTAGGAACTACAAGATAACATGCCTGTCTTGGTTCAAATTCTTTATTCTTTCTAACTTTTTTCTATAAAAAGATGCCATCTATACTAATACTGCTCCTCAAGGGGTTATCATGAAAACGAAACGAGAAATATGAAGCATCTTACTAACTTTAAAGCCATACAAATATCAACTATTATTCTCCACATATACCAATATTAAAAGCATCAAATTTTTCATAATGAATAAGATAACCCTTAATTAGTAAATTTCACAATTCAGGCTTATTTATTGTTTATGCTTACCTTATTTCACTTGTCCACTTTTCTACCTTCATGAACTCTACAATCTAGCTAAATTATTCTTCCTTTTGTTCACAAAATTAATTTTATCTCCTATCTCTACCTAGGTTGTACTCTCTTCTCATCCTCCCTCTTTTACCTGATTTCCTTCAAAATTCAACTCTAGTGCTATTTCTTACACAAGAATTTTTCTGATTCTCCCATCTGCCAGTTTCCTTTCCCTCAAAACTACCTTTTATTTTGTATATACTTTTGTATGTACATGTTGCCTCTCTGATGTAACCTTTAGAGCAGGGACAATTTTAATTTTACCTTTGTACCTCCAGTATCTTGCTTAGTGCCTTGCATATAGCAGACAATACATGCTTGCTAGTTACCCGATTAATACACACAATCTATACTGTGATAAAATGATAAGGCAACTGTTACAGTTCTTTTCTTTAAAAAGCCTCTGGAATCAATCCAACACTAATATAAAATATAAAGAGTAATGTTAAATTTTGTTGGGTTAGCCTTGCCTACAATCTCCCTAGATCGAGAAATTATGTTCAACATACAGTAACAATCCAGTATGTACAAACTCTGTTAGAAGTATTGGGAGAAAGTTTAAGTGGGATATGATCTCTTGAAAATTTATAATACTGTAGGAAGACAGACAATTGTACATAAAAGTACAATACAAAATAAACATTACCAAGACTTTTCAAGAAGTTACAGTCATCATTTCTTTGCAACCATCACAGACACAAGATTAGTGCTCCATAATTATCTGTCCAATAAGTGTTCCATTTGACTGATGAGAAAACAATTAGTTTAAGAGCACTTAAATGATTTGTTGAAAATCATACATCTTAGTCATGGATAGAATCTAGATCTCCTGATTCCACTAGTACTCTTTTAGCAATTACTTAATCTTACCTATATTGATTGTGGCTTGTCTGCTGATAACTTCATGTGAAAGCGGAGTCAACTTGGTAACATCCTGTGAGGAAGCACTTTACAATTTAATCAATTTGTAAAATGCTACTTAGCAAAAGTGAAATGTCAATCCCCACCTTCTTCCTCCTACCTTTTTTCAAACCTCAGCTAAAATCTCATCTTGTACAGGAAACTTTTTCTGACCCTCTCCCCCTTAATTCTAGACTCATCTCTATTATTTCCAATTTCTCTTGTCTACAATTTGTACTTTTGCTTGCATGTTCTCCCCAACACTCCCTTACACTGTGAGCTGTTTGAGATTGAGGCCTCTTTTGTTTCCCCATCGCTTAGCAGGGGCTTGGCAGGAGCTTAATAAATGCTTCTAGATTGTCACTTCCCAACACTCTCACGCTAACTTGCGCTACAGACACATTTCCCCGTACAAACAGTGCTTGCTGCAAAATTCCTGGAGACCTCAAACTCAATACAGGGCATCGGGGGAGCACTGGGACCCTACACCCCCTCCCCACCTCCAAACCTCCCGGGCCAGCAGCAGCTGCTGCCTCCAAGGAAAGCTGCACGTTCCCTGCCCTCAGCTCCAGGAGCTGCTGAAGTTCAGACTCTGCAGCCGCTCAGCTCCGGGCAGCGCACATACACCCCTAGCCTCACCAGCACTCCGTACGCTCCCCAACTCTCCACCGGCCTGGCGCAAGCGCAGGCCGGATACCCGGCTCCCGGATTGCCCCTGCCAGAGCGGGAGCCGCCTTATCCCCAACTCCGCCGCCCTGCACCCCGGCCCCACCCGCCTTCACACGAACACACACTCGTTGGGTCTCCCCCAAATCCAGAACTGCGCGAACGCTCGGGTCAGAAAGCAGACTCACCAAGGTGGTCAGATCCTGGCGAGACAGATGGGGCTGCCCCAGAGTCACTCCCGGTTCGTCGCCCGCCATCTTGCTCAAAAAGGAAGTAGATTGCCCCACGGGCCGCCTGACCCCGCACAAGCCCCTTTATATCAAGAGCGGGCAAGACCTCAAGACTAGACGAAGAGAAAGTCGTCGCCATTCAAAGTTTCTCGGGTTCGAATGCAGCACTTTGTGAACTGCTTACCAGGAAGGAAATGTAGGGAAATCAGGCTCTGTCTGCCCTGGGCCCTCACATTTGAACAGGCAAATCCTTGGACAGCCGTAGCAAAAGCCCCAGAGAAGCGGAAGGTGATGCAATTAGGCGCGCGTGTCTGCAAGGGGCTAAAAGCAATTTCCGCTTCCGTCGTTTATTGCCGGATCCGGTTCCCAGAACCTAGTAGCGAAGGGCGGGGACAGGATAGAAAGGAAGGCGCTGTCTGCCCTATTTGTATCGCGTGGGTAGCTCGCTTCTCTTTCCCTAGACTCCCTCGTTTGCATGCTTTTGTGGGCGGAGTCGGGCTGAGGAGCACGCTTCATTCTGGAGAAGTCCGGCAGTTTCTAATCTCTCTTCCACGGGTCCCGATGTCCTGGGAGGAGTTGGGCTGCGCCCCCACCTGTTTGCTCTGGCTCACGCAGCCACTTCTAGACCCTTGGCTGTAAAGCTTTGCGAGCTGGAAGACGGGCTCAGCGTGTGCAAAAAAGAAAGCCCTTATCCCTACACGGTGGATGAAAAAAACAGCCGGGACTTAAGTCAAAACTAGCACGCATACATATTTAACTTATATAGGACTGCTTGCCATCTTGGGGGGGGGGGGTGGGGGGTGGAGGGAGGGAGGGGAAAAAACGAAACATAAGTGATTGCAAGGGATAATGTTGTATAAAAATTATCCTGGCATAGATTCTGTCAATACAAAGTTATTATTAAATAAAATAAAATTTTAAAAAAAAAAACTAGCACGCATAAAATTCCCAGATCATCTTTTGAGGAAAGAACATGTATTTCTTTAAAGCAAATTTGTTCGGTTTTTATCAGCTTCGTTTACTGCTGGAATAGTGGACGGCAACGTGGAAGAAAATAAGTCCAGTGTAAAATAAGACCAGAAAAAAAAAAAGGGTGGGGTGGAGGGTGACAACGACCATAGAGCACTAATATATATGTATCTTACGGACAGGGTGTTATATTCTTCAAATTCATAGAGTAAATATTGAGCACTTAAGATTGAAACCAATCACAATGATTGGTGACTTTAAAAGTTATGGTCCTTTCCTTTATGATCCCCACAATCTTAATACTGTATTCTTAATTCACCTTTCATATATTGAGTTGCTAACCTTTTTCTTAAGACAGTACTGAGGAAAATGCATTCTTTTGACAGATCCTTGCCCTCATGCAGTTTGTTACATTAAAGAAATAAATACAGGAATATAACAAAATAGAACCTAGAAGCAGCTAGTTGGTGTAGTGGATAGAGCACCAGCCCTTAAATGAGTTCAGATGTTGCCTCAGACATTTAACTTGTCCTAGCTGTGTGACCCTGGGCAAGTCACTTAACCCCAATTGCTTCAGCAAAAAAAGAATAAAATAGAACCTAATCCACTTGGTTAATAGAGAAAGGATTCCTCAGAGAAGATGATTTTTGGGCTGGGTTTTGAAGAGTAAAGTACAATTAATGTAGGCATAGATCCGTTGAAGAATAAGAGAAAGTTATTGCAGGCCAATGGGGGAGTAGAAATGCAAGACGGGAAGGCATATAATACTGGTAAGGAGTCAGTAAATTATGTGGCAAATAGTCCAGTTTGAATGTAAAAAAAAAAAAAAAATGGGGGAAAGAATGAGAGGAAGTCCTTTTGATGAGGTTTAGATTTGGAGAACCCAAATGAAATTAGGGTTTCTGGTAGTCAGGGAGTTAAATGAGGTCTAGTGGCAGGTTTGGGGTTCAGGATAGGTTTTGCGCAAGGGTAGGGAGTTTTGGCGAATGCCCTTTTGGTGGGGCAAGAAGTTCTCTGTAAAGGTGTTTACAGATCCAAAAACCTAGATTGATAAAGGGTTTATTATGGGGATTGGAAATAAGGTTAAAGTCTGGTTAAGGAAATAGGTGAGGGTAAAGAGATGATGGCACTGGAAAAGAGTATTCCAGTGGGCAGAAGCTCCTTAGGATGCCAAGCATGGTATAGCTAGCATGTTTGGGCCCTCTGCAAAGAGAGGATTTTAGTTTGGCTCTTTTTATAATGAGAGATTTAGTCAAAGGGGGGCGTTGGTGGAGTCCCAAGTTGGCTCCTCCCTGGGTTTCAGCTAGGGCTAGAATTAGCATTGGTGGGGGTTGGGAAACCCAAGCAGATCAGATCTGATGGGGGCTGAGACAAGCCTGGATCTCCTATTGGAGAGGAATCATAAATCAACCTGAAAGTAATCACAAATGCAGTTTCTTAAAGGGACCACAACCCCCTTCACTATCTCAAATTATATTTTACTTGTTATGTACTGTGTATCAGTCTTTATTTTCCAGATGACTGAAAACTTTTCTGATCAAAAATTGCAACAATAAAGATCTTTAAGATTATTTCTTTTTACTTCAGTTGTGGTATTCCAGAATCATCAAAAACATTTTTCTGTCTTTTAACCCTATTGACCATCTCTTCTCCTGGATAGTTTATTCTTTCCTTGGCTTCCTTAACACTATCCTCTCCTTTTTTTCTGCCTGTCTTAACCATTTCTCAGTGTCCTTTGTCGATTATCCCTCATGTCCTGCTGACTAAACCTCATTAATTCCTAGAACTTTTCTTTCTACACTCGTTTTTTAATGATATTAACCCCAGGATATCAGGATAAATACAATCCCTGCAACTCAAATCTGTATATCTAATCCTCACCTTTCAGCTGACCTTTAGAGTTGTATAACCACTGCCTATTGAGCATTTCTCTCTCTGAATATCCCATAGGCATATTAACCAGATTATGTCCAAAACAGCCCTGATTATCTTTCCTCCTAAATTTACCCTAATTCCTTACTTTACTTCTGTTAAGGCTCCACCATTTTTCTGGTCCTCCAGATTCAAAACCTAACTTAACTTTTTTCTTTTTCCCTCAAACTCCATATCCAGTCAATTGCCAAATCTTATTGGTCTATCACTACAAAATTTTGCATCTGTTCCCTTCTCTCTACTTGCCTTATTTAGGCTGATCTCATCTCTCACCTGGATTGTAAATAGAGGGAGAAAAAAGCATTCAGTAAGGACTTCCTGCGGTCATCTAGGTGATTCAGTAAATAAAATGTATGTCCTGAGTCAGGAAGATTCATTTGGCCTCAAACTCAGACCCTGGGCAAGTCACTTAAGCCCATTTGCCCACAACTGTTAATAAAGAGGATGATTCCAATGACATTTTCTTTTCAGAAAAGTCATTACCACAGACTGAAATAACAGAGATTATAAAGATGTGATCTGGAATATTCAAGCAATAAACTCATTTTAAATATTTACATATTTTATTTTTGTATCATCATGCCTCCATCCCAGACTTATTTCTTATTTAAAGGAATAAGCAAAGGGATAAAAAGAAAGAAAAAAGTTGAACAAAGCTAATTAAAATGTTACTCAAACTTATTTTGTACTCCACATCCACAACCCTCCCTCCCCCACATTCTCAGAAAAAAAGATGGAGGGACCTGCATGTTCATACGTTTTCTTCCCTTTATTCCAAGTCAAGTGGGATCATTGTAATTATTCATTTTTCTACTTTGATTTATTATTTTTTCATATGCATTGTTGTAGCCATTGTGAACCTTGCTTCCTAGTTTTGCTTCTTTCACTTTGCAATCATTCATGGGTCTTTCCTTGCCTTTTAGTAGTAAATATTTCTTATAATGCAGTAATGTTCTTGAAGGGGGAGGGAAACTGTTCCCTTTACTGAAACTATGTTCCCTTAAAGATTATCACTCCAAAACTGTGTTTCCTTTTTATCTGTGATCCCTTTTGGAATCTCAGCCCCTCCTGAGGAAGGCATATCCCCCCAGATGCCAGAGCCTTTGATTCAATCAGAAATCCTGGTCAAAAAACACCCTTTTGAAGTATTGTTAATTCCAAAAGGAGATCTGAACTACTGATAAGCATCTAGGCTTGGATACCTTGACTTCCTGAAGCCTTAAGACTCCTTTTAAAGGACAGTTTCTTTCTTTTTTTTTTTTTTAATAGCTTTTTATTTACAAGATATATGCATGGGTAATTTTTCAGCATTGACAATTGCAAAACCTTTGTTCCAATTTTTCCCCTCCTTCCCCACATCCCTTCCCCCAGATGACAGGTAGGCCAATACATGTTAAATACGTTAAAGTATATGTTAAATACAATATATGTATACATGTTTAAAGGACAATTTCTAAACTCACTGTTTACAGAAGCCCAAGCAGTTTGCTAGGATCCTGCCTCCTGAGAAGGCGTTCTCCTCTCAGTGCCAGACTCCACTTCCCACCATAGAAGTCAATCTCTTAGCAAACTGCTTTCTATCCAACAATAAACTTTCATTTTGGCCAATTAATAATTAATAATTTGCCTATTAAGAATTCTTTCATGAAAAACCTTTGCACTGATCATAAGGGGATTTTAACAACTCTTTGCATGCCACTAACCTCATCATTCTGTCATGTTCCTGAATCACAATTTGTTTAACCATTTCCCAATTGATGGCTATTGATTTTATTTTTACTTCTTTCCTATAAACAAAAATAATGCTATAAATATTGTGGTACCTATTGAGGTCTTTCTATGTTGGTCTCCTTGGAAGTGTAAGTGTTACAAGTACAATCTTTGGGATCAAAGACAATCATCAAGTATATACATTTCCATTGCATTTCCAAAAGATAGGACCTTTGATCTTTTTTTCCCTTTTGGATAAAATAGTCTCTGGCTTTTTATTGTTCATGTTTCATTGTCTTTTTAATACACAAGACATTCTTGCTTCTAAGTCTCTTGTCTATAGATTAGACTAATAGTATAGCTATCCCCTGAGTTCATACCTACTTCACTGCCACATACTCTTCAATGAAGAGATATTACAAATGATTTCTCCTCAGAAGGTTGCTACTTTTAACTCCCTTTATGCTCAAGAAGACATTTCTTTAAAAAATCATTGCTTACTAATTAAGGTATCATTGTATTCCATTTTGTTTACAATCTTGCTACTGTTTCCAGATTTAGCTCTGGCTCTATTCCATATCTGAATTCCAAATCTTAAATACAATATTGAAGATTGCATTGTTTCATTTAGGGTCCAGGCAGTTTCTAGATTCCTTCATGTCTTTAAATAAACATAGAGTCCTTTGGATCTGCTATTCCCTCTTTACTATCACTTCTACTTCATCTTATGCCTATTCATACATTTTACACATAAAATTTTTATTATTATTAGCCTTTATGTTTTCCAAAAATATCTGTTGAGATTTTGGATTTTTTATATTCTGGTTTTCTTTTCTTTTTAAAGATTGTGTCTATATTGAAATTATAAATAGTATACTAAAGTTTTACTATCTCAGTGCTACTTTTCAGTAGTTCTTTGGAAACATAAGGAACAAGTATCCCATGTTTCAATTTTAGATAATTTATATCTAGATACATGTAAAACAAAGCAACAAATTTACTTTATTTCAATATGTTTTCTTTTTCTCCTTCCTACCATAGTATTGAAGCTTCTTTTATGTACTCCTTCCAAAGCAAAAGCAAATGTTTACTTCTTTGTTTACATTCTTAACATTAGGGGTTTTATTATTATTATTTTTTTTAATTAGTCTAGCTAAAAGCTACTTGAGAAAAGCAAAATCTGTACTGGACAAAATTAGGAATACTGATTTTATTTTATTATATATTTTAGTGGCATGCCAAATTATTTGGGGGGCATTTAAATTTTTTGTTCTCTCATTATTACTTTATTCCAATTCGAAGATACTTCAATGGCTTCTTAGAGTCTATGATTGTTACAATGTAATAAGAATGACATAATATTAAGACTAGTTTCAAAAGTGAAAACTAGCTCAATACCTATATTCATTGTTTGAGTTATACATAAATTACTATATTTTATTCCTTAACACCAGGGGATATTTGAGAACCTCTTATACTTAAGTGAAAAAAATGGAGGCCATTTACTATGAGCTCTTTTTTCTCCCTTTCTTATCAGGGAGATCTTTTCTCTCCCTTTAGTCTTTGATGAAGTGGCAGCACCTAGATGCTCCACCATGTTTATTTTAAATTAATAATCAATTTTTGTGTTTTGTTTTTACCAAAAAAGTGTAAGACTGGGGAAACTAGGTGGTGTTGTAGATAGAGCACCAGCCCTAAAGTCAGGAGAACTTGAGTTCAAATCTGGTCTCAGACACTTAACACTTCCTAACAATGTGACTCTGGGCAAGTCATTTAACCCCAAGTGACTGAGAGAGAGAGAGAAACAGAGACAGACCAAGATATGGTCTAAATGAGTTCATGATTTAGACATAAAAAGTGATATTATAAGCAATTTAGAAGAACAAAGTATAGCTTACCCATCAGATATTGTAGAGAAGGAAGGAATTTGTGGCCAAAGAACTGGAAATCATTATTGAACAAAAAATAGATAATTTTGATTATATTAAGTTAAAAAGGTTTTGTACAAACAAAACTAATGCAGACAAGATTAGAAGGGAAGGAATAAACTTGGAAAACTTTTTTTTTTTTTTTTTTGGCTGAGGCAAATATCTGAAGCCAGATGTGAACTCAGATACTTCTGACTTCAAGGCTGGTGTCTATCTACAGTACCTTAAAAAGAGTTATCAAGGGAATTACAGTAAAGTCCTTTATAGGGGAAATATAACCTTAGAGGTTTGACATCGTAACTTGGCTTTCTGATTGAATATAATAACTGTGGAATTATGATGGTTTTGTCAATGCAAAGAACTCAGCTAAGAATTCTGCCAGAGACCTATACCTGGTCCAGAGACCTGGAAGAATTTTTCTTTCTCCCTTCCCTTTTCCCCCTTCTCTAGATAGCAAGTAATTCAATATAAGTTATACATATACAGTTCTTTTAAACATATTTCCACATATGCTGCATAAGAAAAAATCAGAGCAAATAGGGGAAAAAATGAGAAAGAAAAAAAGCAAACAGCAGCAACAAAAATGAAAATACTATATTGTGATCTATATTCAGTCTCCCTAGTCCTCTCTGGATGTGGATGGCTCTGTCCATCACAAGTCTATTGGATTTGCTTTGGATCACCTCATTGTTGAAAAAAGCCAACTCCATCACAGTTGATCATCACATAATCTAGTTTTTGCTGTATACAATATTCTTTTGATTCTATTCACTTCATTTAACACCAGTTCATGTAAGTCTTTCCAGGCTTTTCCGAAATCAATCTGCTCATCATTTATTATAGAAAAATAATATTCCATTACATTCATATACTATAACTTATTCAATCATTCCCTAACTGATGGGCATCCAGTCATTTTCTAATTCCTTGCCACTACAAAAAAAGGCAGCTACAAACATTTTGCATTATTCCCTTTTTTATAATCTCTTTGGGATACAGACCCAGGAGAAACACTGCTAGATCAAAGAGTATACACAGTTTGATAGCCCTTTGGGTATAGTTCCAGATTGCTCCCAAAAATGGTTGGATCTGTTCACAACTCGACCAACGATGTGTTAGTTTCTCAGTTTCCCCACATCCCTTCCAACATTTATCATCTTTTCCTAACATTTTAGCCAATCTGAGAGGTGTGAAGTGGTGCCTTAGAATTGACTTAATTTGCATTTCTCTAATTAATTGTGATTTAGGGAATTTTTTCATATGATTAGAATGGCTTTAATTTCATCTAAAAATTGTTCATATCCTTTGACCATTTATCAATTGAGATATGGTTTTCATTCTTATAAATTTGAATCAATTCTCTTATGTATTTTAGAAATGAGTCTTTATCAGAAATGCTGGCTATAAAAAATTTTCCTCAGTTTTCTACCTCCCTTCTAATCTTGGCTACACTGGTTTTGTTTGGACAAAGTTTTAACTTAATAAAATCAAAATTGTCCACTTTGCATTTTGTAATGTTCTCTAGTTTTTTGGCCATATATTCATTCTCTTCAGATCTGAGAGGTATTGCCCTTCAATCTCAAAGAGGACCTTGACATTAGTAAGTTATGTCATGACTTAAAAACTAATTGGATTTAAGTGAGGCAGGGCTATAGAGAGTTACCAGACTCACTCTCCTGGATCCAGTGGCAAGAGGTAGATCAGGATAACTGGAGATGATCCCAGATGTAGTGAAAAACTTCATTATATACAATGTCTAGGGGAAAGTAAATATAAATTAAGAGTGTTTATGTGGCAAAGATGTAAATGCACATCACCTGAATGGTGAAAGTGCTTTTTCCTATCATTTATGGGATACTCATGAAATTTTCCTTAGGTAAATATTGCTTTGTATTGGGCTTCTTGTATAGCTTGAAGCTGCCTTTAGTAACTTAGTTTGTTATTGACTTCTGTGAAAAATAATTCCATTAGACTTTGAATTTAAAAGTCTTTAATTTCACAATTGCAGATGTAGGTTTCCTATAGAATAGGAATCCTGAAATCAATACTTGTACCTTTTTTTTATACCCCAAATACAAGTCTTTTCCTTGATTGGCTGAGCACCAGAGGTCACAACTATTAAGAATGTGTCATCCCTCTACTGAGTATGAATCTCCACCTGATTATTTCATTTGTTCTCCCTTGACAATCACTTTATTGGGAAGTAATTCAGTCCTCCCCTGATTCCCTGTTGGTTGAAGTAGTATCCTATTTGAAGACTCTTATTCCACAGTATGAGTTTGTCTCCTGATCATTATTATTACATCTGCTCTCATCTCCATGTGTAAGTGGTTTTCCATCTCTAATCACATTTTTTTTTTCATTTTTTTTCTGGATGAAAAATAAGTTTCTTTTCTTTTCTTTTCTTTTCTTCTTCTTCTTCTTCTTCTTCTTCTTCTTCTTCTTCTTCTTCTTCTTCTTCTTCTTCTTCTTCTTCTTCTTCTTCTTCTTCTTCTTCTTCTTCTTCTTCTTCTTCTTCTTCTTTTTCTTTTTGGATTTATTTATTTATTTATTTTTAAACTTTTTATTGACAGAACCCATGCCAGGGTAATTTTTTACAGCATTATCCCTTGCACTCACTTCTGTTCTGGTTTTCCCCCTCCCTCCCTCCACCCCCTCCCCCAGAAGGCAAGCAGTCCTTTACATGTTAAATAGGTTACAGTATATCCTAGATACAATATATGTGTGCAGAACCGAACAATTTTCTTGTTGCACAGGGAGAATTGGATTCAGAAGATATAAATAACCCGGGAAGAAAAGCAAAAATGCAAGCAGTTTATATTCATTTCCCAGTGTTCTTTCTTTGGGTGTAGCTGCTTCTGTCCATCCTTGATCAATTGAAACTGAATTAGATGTTTTTATCAAAGCGATCCACTTCCATCAGAATACATCCTCAAACAGTATCATTGTTGAGGTATACAATGATCTCCTGGTTCTGCTCATTTCACTTAGCATCAGTTCATGTAAGTCTCTCCAATCCTCTCTGTATTCATCCTGCTGGTCATTGCTTACAGAACAATAATATTCCATAACGTTCATATATCACAATTTACTCAACCATTCTCCAATTGATGGGCATCCATTCAATTTCCAGCTTCTAGCCACTACAAACAGGGCTGCCACAAACATTTTGGCACATACCGGTCCCTTTCCCTTCTTTAGTATCTCTTTGGAGTTATATAAGCCCAATAGAAACACTGCTGGATCAAAGGGTATGCAGAGTTTGATAACTTTTTGAGCATAGTTCCAAATTGCTCTCCAGAATGGCTGGATGTGTTCACAATTCCACCAACAATGTATCAGTGTCCCCGTTTTCCCACATCCCCTCCAACACTCCACATTATCTTTCCCTGTCATTCTAGCCAATCTGACAGGTGTGTAGTGGTATCTCAGAGTTTTCTTAATTTGCATTTCTCTGATTAATAATGATTTGGAGCATATTTTCATATGGCTAGAAATAGTTTTAATTTCTTCGACTGAGAATTGTCCGTTCATATCCTTTGACCATTTATCAATTGGAGAATGGCTTGGTTTCTTATAAATTAGAGTCAATTCTCTATATATTTTGGAAATGAGGCCTTTATCAGAACCTTTGATTGTAAAAATGTTTTCCCAGTTTATTGTTTCCCTTCTAATCTTGTCTGCATTTGTTTTGTTTGTACAAAAACTTTTCAATTTGATATAATCAAAATTTTCTATTTTGTGGTCAATAGTGATCTCTAGTTCTTCTTTGGTCATAAATTCCTCCCTCTTCCACAGGTCTGAGAGGTAAATTATCCTATGCTCTTCCAATTTATTTATAATCTCATTCTTTATGCCTAGGTCATGAACCCATTTTGACCTTATCTTGGTGTACAGTGGAAAGACAAGTTTCCTAGTGGAACTCACAATTAACCATTAAAGGGAAGAAGCTATAAAATGGAATATACCATTGACTGGTGGGCTAAATTTATAGAGAATTATAGAAAAGTTTTTAAAGATCTAAGGTATGAGCAGATATTTTATAGGGAAAATATAACCTGGGGGGGTTGACATTGAAACTTGGGTTTTCCGATTAGATATAAGTGAAGGTGAAGTTTCTAGAGACTTGTACTTGGGGTGGAACTATAATCAAAAGTTCACTGAAACAAATGACCAAATTAAAAATAAAAGGCTCATTTAAGACTGTTTCCATCAGTGCCCTTTCCTACTTGCCTTAGGGAGTATTATAATCCTATGCTTTCTCTGCAAACACCTACCTTGATACCCAGGACTTAATCACTTTCAAGGCAAGGACAATTATACTCTTGTTTCTGTATTCCTGGTGCCTGATACATTGTTGTTGACTTGTTTCAGTTGTGTCACATGGCTAATAAGTATCTGAGGCTAGATTTGCATTCATGAATATGAGTCTTGTTGATTCTAAGACCAATATCTTATCCACTATGCCACCTTACTGGCCTTACTTACATAGATACCTAATAGGTATTTAATAAGTGTTTGTTGATTGATTTATCTAAATTTGAATTATTGAGGTTTTCTTGATGTTTCAAAAGATCAGTAGATGTGGAGAAAAAAATCTAACCTCAAATCATAGCATCAGCATTTACTAGTGATAAAACGCTGTGTAAGTCCCTTTGCCTTTTCAGTTGTCTCACTTGCAAAATTGGGCTGGTTAATAATATTTTCACTTTTTAGTTCAAAATTCTGGGGAAAAACAAGTTGTAAATGTTAAAGCACTATATAAATGTTGGTTGCTTTATAAATGTTAGCTATAACACTAACCCATACTATTGTTTTAAGTTTTTAACTTTAACCACCAGGGGGTGCTGTTGTTGTTCACCCTTTGTACTCCTCCACAAGCACCAATGGCCTCATGATGTTGGAGTCAAGGTACAATGTAGTCTACTGGGAGTGATCTGTCTAATAGGAACTCAGAAGGTTCCACTATAGATTAGGCACAAATAGTCCATTTTAATATCTCTAGATTTTCACATCTCTCGTTTCTTTTGTGCTACTGAAATTCTACTTTGCTTCTATCACCTTTGTCACTCTCACATCTTGCCCATCTCTTCTCCTTATAATGTCTAGTAAATGTCAGTACTAGCTGTGAAGGTGCATATGCATTATTTTGTTGCATTTAGATAAATGAGGGACAATGTTGGTGATAAGGTCATGAGACACAAAAATCTTCAGCAGAAACCATTATTGTTGCTCTTTCCAATCCCATTCTTCCCAAAGACTCCCACCCATGTCTAATAGTACATGCCTATTGTGGTAAAGTCACTCAGAAATTACAAGTTTATCCTCTTTCAGCACAATTCTGCCAATTCTGACAGAAGTTTTCATGATTGTGGTAGACATCTTCTTAACAGGGTTGAGGGCCTTCCATGACCCAACCTAGTTTTAGGTTGTCTGCCAAGATGGATTTACAGCCACAAATGACAAGTGGGTACCAGATGGACACCAAAGGTAGATGAGCAGCCTTGAAAAGAACTCAGCAAGCCCTCACACCAGAGGTGCTAGTTCTCTGTGAACACCTAAAATTATATACCCCTATTTAAGGGGTCATTTTATAGACATAAAATGATTAAAACAGAGTCTAGTAATTCATAAGTACTAATAAATTCAATTAGAAGTCTAATACTGAAGCTTTAATAGAAGCTCTACATTTATGGACAGGTGTCAAAATTTTATTGATTGTCTAGATTTAAGAAAGTGATGGAGAAAATAATGCAGATGAAACTATAAAATGTGTCACATGTATATTTCCTTTTAGAGATTCAGTTGTGGAACATTTTTTGGGCATATCTCTGCCCTATACTTTTTTTGCATCATAGACATGTATAGATGGTATGGATATTTTTAGACTTATCTAAGTAGACTCATAACTCATCAGAAAACTCTAGGCTTGTCATTTCAATGATGTTATTATGGACTTCTATCGTACACACAGAACATGATAGAGCTGATGAGCTTTAGGGGTACTGTCAGACTTTCTCTGTACAGGGCCGCCAAAATGATGGGGTTTGGCCATGAAATATGTCGGGAGAGATAGGTTTTGGATTCCAAAGCTATATTAGTGTTAAAAACTGTTGTCTGGAAGTATCTCAAAAGAATTTGTAGGCTTAGACTATCTCTCAAGAGGCAAAGATTTTATTAATCCATTGACTAATATGCTAAGTTCCAAAAAGAAGTTAGTCCTTAAAAAGGGGAAAAGACGCAGGAACTAAGTTCCCCACAGTTGTGTAGAACTCACAATTAGCCAGGAGGAAGATGCTGCATGGCAAGTTCCTAATAAATTGTCAAGACAGCCTAAATTCCTAAAAAAGTAGTTGAGCTAAATTCTTGGAAAAGGACTTTAGTGGAGATTATGGGCTAAATTCCTAAAAAATAACTTTAGCAGTGGAATAACAGTATGTGTAGTTCTTTTATTTTTTTTCTTTTATTAGTTTATTATAATAACTTTTTATTGACAGAACCCATGCCAGGGTAATTTTTTTTACATTACCCCTTGCACTCGCTTCTGTTCTGATTTTTCCCCTCCCTTCCTCCACCCCTCCCCTAGATGGCAAGCAGTCCTATATATGTTAGATATGTTGCAGTATATCCTAGATACAGTATATGTGTGCAGAACCGAACAGTTCTCTTGTTGCACAGGGAGAATTGGATTCAGAAAGTAAAAATAAACCGGAAAGAAAAACAAAAATGCAAATAGTTTACATTCATTTCCCCAGTGTTCTTTCTTTGGGTGTAGCTGCTTCTGTCCATCATTTATCAATTGAAATGGAGGTAGGTCTCTTTGTCAAAGAAATCCACTTCCATCAGAATACATCCTCTTACAGTATGGTTGTTGAAGTGTATAATGACCTGGTTCTGTTCATTTCACTTAGCATCAGTTCATGTAAATCTCTCCAAGTCTCTCTGTATTTATCTTGCTGGTCATTTATTACAGAACAATACTATTCCATAACATTCACATACCACAATTTTGTGTAGTTCTTTTATAGGGGAAATATAATCCACAGCTTGATCTCATAATTTGGCTTTCTGATTGGATACGGCAAATTGTGTAATGAGTTTGTCAATGTAAGGAAGTGACCTGAGACAAAAGGCCTTAAGAACAAAAGGTCCATTTAAGGCTGTAGTTAATCCTATCAGTGCTCTTCACTGCTTGCCTCAGGGAGTAGCTTGGATTCCAGATTTTATCCTCTCCTATGGTCCTGAGTTATAACTACTATAGCTACCAAAGACCTTGTCTTTGCTGGGGTCTTATTCATCCCATCAGAGCCAGGCACACAAGAAAGTATGTATATAAAAATAACAGAAACAGCCACTACGTGGGCTGAAAGCTCAAAGCTCATCTCAAATCTAGTCAACCCAAACCAAGGCTTTATATATGTCCTCAAATTCAGGAATTCAAGGAACACAGTTCAGATGCTTAAATTTAGGCAGTACCCAAAGAAAACTCAGGTATTTAAGAGAATTAATTTAGAGACTTTTAGACCTCTTAAACTATACTGTTGGTATGTGTGCAAGGGTTGGAATTGTGTGCCACAGTTTCCTTTTAATGTACTGACCCAGTTTCCCTAATTGTCCTATTTAGTTTCTCTGCCTCAGGTTATAACCATTCCCTCTTAATGTTTGATAGGATAAAGGTCTTATATCTTAAACTTCAAGCTATAATCAATAGGATAAAGGATATCTTATATTTTAGACATCATTGGAATATCAGGAGCCTCTCTGGTACCTTCCTCCATTATGTCATCTTAGGGCCTGCCTCCATTATGTCATCCTCATCCTAGGTACCTCTCCCATTATGTCACTGTTCTTGTTACCCTATAAAAGAATCTTATATCCGACATTCACTGCTGGATTCTTGGAGATGATAGTCTCATTCAGCCCTGGGCCCAAACCATAGATCCGTTTGCTCCCAGTAAATCTTTCCCTTTTAAATTATTAAATTGTTCTTTAATCTCTATCCTGCCTCAGTTTCTCCAGCATTACAGAATCAATCACTTAAGTCCTCAATAGTTAAGTACCAGAGAATACCATTGAATCCTCCCTTTCTCGATCACTACTTTGAAGCTGGCTAGAATAGTGATGTGTTCAGGGTAGCAATTCCTAGCTCCAAATGATGTGATTGATAAAAGTACCAAATGTTTGGGTTTGGTCATGTGAAGAATTCACAATGGCCATTCTCTTTGATAAATGGCAGATTTATTAGTAAGAAGAGGTTACAGACAAAATGAAGAGATACAATAGATACCAGGAATGGTAAATGTGAAAGAGTTGGGAAAGCACAGAGCAAGCAAAAGGATTTTAACAATTAACAATGGAAATAGTCAAACTCACAATTAACTAGGAAAAAAAGAATACACCATAAGGTGGGATTATACCCTTAACTGGCAGGCTAAATGCATAGCATCCCATAAGAATTACTTAGCTATGAGTAGGAGAAAGACACCACCAGGCAATGCTGTGGGAGACTAGCCCAAAAAGAATTAAACAAAGAAGGTGTGAACCATAGACAGATTTATAGCAGAAATTTAACGTCAGGGGTTTCACATGACTTGTATTTCTGACTGAATACTGCAAAGTGGGACTACCAATGACCTCTACCGAGGATGAGACTATAAGGTTGAACTGATGCCCTTTGCTGCCCTTCCCTGTTTGCCTCAGGAAATAATATTATCTTCCAATCCTACCTAGTTGCTCAGAACCTCATCAGTAGGATCTTAAATAGGTTTTGCTTTGTTTGAGACTAGTGGGTTTCAGGGAAAGGCTTGGCACAGGAAATTGTTGACCCAAGTTATATAGTTCACTTCCAAGCAGTGAGATAATATAAAACAAAATGCCTTTCCTTCAACTCCAACTTCTAAATTCTCCTGACTTTCTCAAATTTGCATGCAGTCTTTTGACCTTGATAATTTTCATCTCATGTCTATTCCTTTGTTTTTTAAGAAGTCCAGAGGGAACTCTATGGTCATACTCAGGGTGTAAGAACTCATCAATTAGAAGACCTAATGTAGTTTGTTTTACAGAAGGTGGAGTGTTTTTTAAACAACAGCAAGGATGTTGATCTCACTAAATCACAGAGTACATAATGGGGAGTAAAGTAAAAGAGTGGAAAGATAAAGGCTTTGAATTCCAAACAAAGAATTTTATATTTGATCCTGGAGGTAAAAGAGAGCCAGGGGAATTTACTCAATTTTGTTGTTCAGTCATTTTCATTCACATCCATCTCTGTGGCCCTATTTGGGATTTTCTTGACAAAAATACTAGAGTGATTAACTATTTTATAGGTTTTTTTTTTTTAAATAGATGAGGAAATAGAGGCAAATAGGGTGTTTAATAGCTTACCTGGGATAACAGTTTAATAAGTGTCTGAAACCAGATTTGAACCCACTTCTTCCGACTCCAGACTCAGTGTTCTGGCCACTATATCTAATACAGAAGTGTTAAAACAGAAAAGTTCCAGTAACAAATGAAAGCATTTAGTAGAGATATTTCCTTATATCTAAAATGAAGATGTCAGAATAAATACTAAGCTTTTAAAATTTAGATTCTATGCTCTTCAGAACCTGAGATAGTTCTTCCTCATGCTTTTAATAAGTCTGTTGCTTATTTTCAGTATTGTATGGCTATCCCTCATGATTATTATTGTTTTATGTGATCTGTTTCTACAAAATATATGTTAATTTGGTCTACTGAAAATTAACTGTTGTTTGCAGTCTTCCTAAAGATATTATGAAGGTCTTTAAAAATTGTTATATGATTTAATTTTACTTGGATGTTTGTTTATACTCTAAGCTTATCTGAGAAGCTAAAACCCAAAAACCATAATAGCATTTATCCATTATATTTAATAATAACAATAGCAAATCTATTTAATTCAATGTACTTTTGTACTAGGAACACTGACCTTCAAATATTTTCTTCTTGTCCTTTCCTTCATTTTTTCTAGGAGAAAACTAATAGATTTATAAAAGAGCTATGTTATTTCAAGGGGAAAAAACAGGAAGAAAAATCGACATTTTTAAACAGCTTTAATTAGAATCTGGGTGTTGGTATGTAAATAAATATTGAATGTGACTCGCCTATTCAGTATTTTCTGAAATTTTCTGCCATTTTCTTCTGGCGCAGTTAGAAATGAATAGAGCCGTGTTTTACATCGCTCCAATCATTTCTCTGAATGGCGCATATGTGCCATTTTCTATAAATTATTCGCCACTGGGAGATGTACAATGCTGAACACGTAATTGTTGTGTACTAAGCTAAGTGGAAATGTGATGCAATACTTCAGTGCAAGTTGCCTTATAAAAATGATGCCATTTAATGCAGGTGTAACACTTCTAAAACAGTTTTGCGCCCATCCTCACACTACCTCCCCATTTCTCCTTTTGCCTTCCCTTCACACTCCCGTCCAGGTGCTGAAAGGCATTTTATAATAGTTCCTGTAACTTGAACTGCCGTTTGTCTCTTCGTTGGGGTGGGCTACCCAGAGTAAAATGGTCTCTTTAGCCTCTGGCGAATGGACCTTTGCTCATTTGCGCAGGAGCCAAGGGTCCTCGCACTCACGCAGAGCGTGGTAGCATCCCAAAGAAAACAAACGCTACATAGTTTTAAAGCCTACGTAGAGCCCCTTAAGGACGCTATCAGACGGGGCTCAGCAAGCGGAGAACCAAGAGTGACCAGGCTAAAATCCGTCATCCTGGGTTTCACTGGGATCTAGGTTCGGAGTGGGGGGGGGTGGAGGGTGGGGGGTGGGGGACGGGCCAACCTTATTTATTTGTTAGAGGGTCATTAATTAAAACTGTCTTTTTCAGAGGCCCAGAAACACAGGAGTGGAGAAGATATGGGGAAATCGCAGGCGGAGATTTGATGACGGTATACGTTGGCCGGCGCCACGCCAGTTTCTTCTGCTCAGTGTCCGGTTACTTCCGAGCCTGGTCAGGTTAGTGCTTCTGGCCCACAGGTGGTGGTGGCGGCGGAAGTGACGTACGCGCAGTGCCCGGCGTTAGAAAGAAAGATGGCGGCGCTGGCGCTGGACCAGGGGGAAGGTAAACACCGGTTAAAGCTGTTGTTATTGCTTTGGGGAAAATAATATAGCTTCCTTCCAACCTCTTTCACAGCCTCACGGGCTTTTGGGAATAGAGGAGAGAAGGAGGACAGGGGATACCCCCCTTCCTCCCTCCTGCTGTTCCCCACCCCCCTTCTCGTCCTCCCCCCACCCGTCGCGGGTTAATCCTGGGAGTCTGTCTCCGCCGTGAAGACAGACAGACTCCGCCGACGAGTTGGCGGACTGAAGAATTGAGTGGGTGGGCGGCCTGAGCAGCTGCAGTTCAGGAAGGCCCCGGCAATCCCCGGGCAGGGCCCCACGGTGACGACCGGCTTCGGTTCCGGCCCACAGTCACGGGGGGGAGGGGAAAAGGGGGTGGGGGAGGGGAGAGGGGGGAGGGGGGAGGGGAGAAGGGAGAGGAGGAGGAGAGAGGGGGAGTAAGCGGCAGAGCGGGGAGGAGCTCGTCTTCCCGGCGTGGCTAAGCCCCTGACCCCGGAGGGAGGCGCGGGACTGGAGCCGTGCTGCCGGGGCCGGGCCGGGCGCCTCCTCTTCCCGCGCCCTCTTTTGCCCCCTTTCCGCCTAGCCCCGGTTTCTCCTCCCGCCCTCCGCCCGCAGCTGCCTGTTCACCTCCCCACCCCCTCAAATTGAGTTACTCCTGCAGGTATTGCCGTTATTATCGTTATTCGACCCTCGGAAACGATGCTGGTGTCCCCGGGGCGAGGACGTGGGGGGGATATCCCAGGAGACTGAATGGTTTGTTTATTCCCCAGGGCAGGGACGACGGGGGCCACAGCCACCTCAGCAACCAGTGCACAGGCTCCCCCCACGCTGGCCTCCTCGAAGTGCTCCGGCCCCGTCCTGGAGGGAGGATCCCCTCTAAAGGTGAGAGGAAGAAGAGGAGGAGGAGGAGGAGGAGGGTTCAGTCTTCATGGCCTATACAGCCTTGGGTCTTCCCTCTTCAACCAAATACGGGGACGCCGATTAATACCAATGGCGGAGGTGCTTTTCCTGATGCAGACGCCAGTCCACTCGTAACTGGACCGAGACCACCAAGGTGTGTATCCTGCCTTACTTACTCAGTCTTTGAAAGATGAGTTTATAGAACTCAATAGCTCAGGAAACCTCAGTGGCACTGCCCTTTTGAAATATTTCTATAAGAACCTTATTATTCTGATTCTTATTATAACCAGATTTTTTAAATGTATTGGATTCATAGTTCTGTTATATTGAGATCCTAAGTTTATCATTAGCTCTGTTCATTAAAATTGTTAAATTCTTTTGCATTTATTTGTTGTGATGACAGCAGGTTATTTTTAAATTTAAAAAAAGCTCCTACTTGGCATATGAAGAGTCCCTTTTCTTTGGAGTCTTGTAAAATTGCCATATACATTGAAATGAGTAGGAAGCTTTTAAAATGTATTTAAATTCTAAAGAATATAAGGGGTTTTTTTCCTCTTTATTTTGATATTTTTACATATAGAAGAGCAAAGTATATGTAATAACTTTTTGCTTGACTTTTACCTTATGCTCATTGTCTGTCATGTTTCCAAGCATTTTATATTCCATTTTTCTTGCACGTGTTTGTTTTTTTTTTTAAATTCAACATTTCATCTCTCACCTCTGAGCTGTCCCCATGTTTGTGAATTACATTGTTTTCCTAACCTTCATTTTCCTAGAGTTATCAGCTTCAAGACTCAGCTCAAATGCCATCTCCTATGAGATGTTTTTAGTGATTTATCCTTTCATCTTTCTCAGTTAGTGCCCTTGTAGCTTTAGCACAGTGCTTTTCCTGTAATAGTCCTCATTGGATTTTGCCAATCAAACTGAAGGAGCCATTTAGCTATGGTACTTTTAAAAAATTTCATTTAATTTAAGAGGGGAAAAAAATTCAATTTTTCCTCCCTACCTATTTGTCCTCCCCATTGAGGAAAAATAAAGACCACCAAAATAAAATGAAACCTTTTATAACAAGTATACATAGTTAAGTTAAAAAAAAAAAAAAAACCCACTACCAAAACAACCTTGCATTGGTTCTGTCTAAAAGTTGAGTCCCATTTAGCACTTAGTTTATCATCTAAATAGCATGCTTCCTCATTTGTCCTCTGAAATTTTGGTTGTGCCCCTATTTTATTGATCAGAATTCTTGTCTTTCCAAATGGTTTGTCTTTATTGTATTGTTATTGTATAATTTTTTTCCTAGTTTTGCTCACTACACTTTGCATCCATTCATATAAATCTTCCCAGATTTCTTTGAGACTGTTTTTTTTCATCATTTCTTATGGCATGATAATATTCATTACATCTATATTCCACAATTTGTTCGGTTACTTTCAACGCTAACTAACCAATCAGCACCGCCTTGATTTGTAGTTCTTTGCCACTACAAAAAAAAAAAAAAGCTACTGTAATAGACATTTTTTGCTCATTTCTTTCATTGATTTCTTTGGGGTAGAGGTTTGATAATGGTATTATCAAAGAGTAAGTACAACTTAGTAATTTTTTGTGCATTTTTCCTTATTGCTTTTCTTAATGGCTACATCAATTCCAGGATCCACCCATTAATTTGTCTATTTTCCCTGCAACTCTCATTTTGCTTTTTCATCACCTTTGCCGATTTGATGGTATATAATAGAAATTCAGAGTTGCTCTGATTTACATGTATCTAGTTATCAGCAATTTGGATTTCTTTCTTTGAAGTACCTGTTTGTATGCTTTGACCATACTCAGAAATGGCTTTTTATACTTACAAATTTAAATCAGTTCCTTATGTATCTGATAACCAGAATGAGGCCTCTTTCAAAAAAAAACTTACTGCAAAAAAAAAAGTTCTCCTAGTTAACTTTTTCTTCTAATCTTTGCATTGGTATGATCAAATTTGTCTAAATTGGAATTCATAATGAAAATTACTGTAACATTAAGCTATTTTGATGATGTGAACTATAATCTTTATAATACTTTACCTTTAAAATGCTTAAACATTTTTAGCTTTTTTAGTAAAATAATGTCCATAAAATCTCTCATTATATCTGGATTAAGCAGACTGTTGAGTCATTTTTCAGTTGTCTGACTTGTGACCCCATTTGGGATTTTCTTGACAAAGATACAGTGTGATTTGCCTTTTTTTTCTTCAGCTCATTTTTACAGATGAGGAAACAGACAAGCAGGGTTAAATGACTTGTTCAGGGACAACTAACTAATAAAGTGTCTGAGGCCAAATGTGAACTTAGGTCTCTTCCTGACTCTAGGCTCAGTATCCTATCCATGACACCTTGAAATACAGCTAGCTGCCCTTAAGTAGACTAATGGTCTGAATAAAGGGCATAATTACACAATCTGAGGATGTTTTGAGTTATCATCTATACATTATTATAATTATAGAGATACAAACTAATAGTAGCTCACATTTTTTAATAAGGCCTTACAATTTACAGAACATGCCCCTCTTTTATAAATAAAGAAGATATGTTAAAATATGTAGGGTGAGCACATTTTTTTTTAAGATAAAAGGCAAATTTTTATTTAAATATTTTGCTAAATTCATAACTTTACTATTGTCTTAATCTTTAGGTCTCATTGTGGTGTGTTTTTAAAAGGCAGTAAAAATATTCTAAAATTTTTATAAGTTTGTAGTATTGGAATAATGAAATAGGGCCTATTACTTGAATGTAGTAGCCTTAAAGATATGTTTGTTTAAAACCATTCCCTCAAAATTAAAATTCCCACAAAAATGTTTAGAGATAATTTTAGTGTTAGAAGCCTTCTATGCCTTTCTTTTTGTTCTCTTAAGCCAAAATCTGGGAACTATTATCAGAATATTCTGATGGATTATCGTAGGATTTCATAAGGAAAAATGAAAGATAGTGTTTCTAACAGAAAGAACTTTAGATTTGGTCAGGTGACTTAGATTCATGTTAAATAGAAATTATGTTACTGCTTTTTTTTTTTTTTTTTTTTTGAGCCTCAGTTTGCTTATCTTTTGATAATCAAATTAAATATAAACATTTTGTTTTCATAAAAGACAATCTAAATGTGAGTGATAGTCACTTAACAGAAATGGTCTTTTGACCCTTCTTAAAATGTTATTTGCTACATAATACTTGTTCTTTGTTATAATGCTTGAAAATCTTGCATTTCCTAAATGAAGACAAACGTCAAATGGAAAACAGGGTGCTATGAACACCAGAATTAAGAATAATTAAAGTACTGTGACATTTTAGTCATTAATGGAGTGTGTGTGTGCGTTGCACATGTGTGCGCGCGTTACACGTGTGTGTGCGTGAGAGAGAGAGAATGAATAAATATGGGAGGGGAGTACTTGGTGTTATTTCAAAATCTTAAGAGAATTGATAATTATGGTTCAGGAATGAAATTGTTGATTTGCTTTTTTGTTTTCATTAGGAGAATTAGCTTTAGGTTAAAGAAAGAAGAAAAGTTGAAAGCAGTGTTTTCAGAATTGAAAACTTATTAGTTCTTTAATTTTATCTAGCTTATCCACTACCATTAAAATAAAGAGGACAATAAGAAATCCATATCTCTCACTTGATTCCTAACTTTAGCTGATTAGCTCAAACCATGGCCTATTAAGTCTGTTTATATGTAATAGATTTTATTTTCTTAAAAAACAAAATTTTAACATGAGTTTGAAAATTTTGGGAGGTACCAAATTCTTTTCCCTCCCCCTAGCCCTTCCTTCATCCATTGAGAAGGCAAACAATATGATTAATAGATTTTCAAATTAGACCTATGTTGGATTTTAGTTCAGATATTTTAATACTATGTTCTGTGAATTATTATACATTTTTTGAAAAATAATATCTTAGCTATGTAATGTTAGCATTTTTATTAGTTTGTAATTTATAAGATTTTGGTGTCTGTTTCCTAGTAGTTCTTGATAATATTCTCACTGGGTCTGTTCTCTGTAGATTATAAAGAATAGTTGTTTTTTTTTTTTTTTTTTTTTTTAATGGCATAGCTTTTGGTGCTCTTCTAAAGCTAACAGTTAAATCCCATGTTAAATAAGAAGCTTTTGGCACAAAACAGCATTTTGAAAACATTTGCCAAAAAAAAAAATTATTTATAACCTTCAAAATTATTCACATATCTAAAAAGTATTTTAATAAATATTATTCAGGAAACCATAAACTATTGCAATTTACTTTTTAATTTAGAAAGTTGAAAAATGCATATATGCACACATTTATATATACAAACACACACATATATATACACACACACGTACTTTAAAAAAAAGTCATCCTAATTTTATCTCCATGACTTTGCATCAGTTTTTCCTTCTGTGTAGTTTTATTCTTTCTTCTTTCTTCTTCTTCTTCTTTTTTTTTTTTTTTAAGATTTTTGTGGGGGTGGTTATTTTTGTAGCTGTAATCTACAGCTAGGGAAAAAAATCCCAAAACATTAATCCTTCTCAATTGTTATAATTATTTTCCAAGTTCAGTTTGGCTTCTCAATTTGTTTTAATGGGAAAAAAGTTATTTGAATGCTTTGCATCACAAAATTAAACTATAGATTGTAGTATGTTGTAGTGAAAGAATTTTGAATTTGAAGTCAGAAGACTTGGGTTTGAATCAAGTTTCTGGCTTTATCTGTGATGGGAAACAATCTCTCTAAACTTTTTTCCTTATCTGTACAATAGGAATAGGAATGCTTATATTACTTACCTCATAATATTTCTATGAAAAACATTCTTTATAAACTATAACATAGATATAATTATCAGGAATAATCATTAATGTGGGCATTGTCTCCAACTATGCAAATTCTAACTAATCCATATCTGCTTATCCTGTAGGAAGCAGTATATTACAGTGGAAAGAATACAGGCTCTGGAGTGGAAAAGGAGGGATCAATTCTTGCCTCAGAAGTTTTAAGGCCCCCCCCAAAAATAATTTAAGATCTAACAGACCTTAAGCAGATCACATTCTTGCTGGGGCTCAGCTTTCTCATCTGTAGAAAGGGAGGGAAATTGAACTAGGTGACTTCTGAAGATCATAGTTAATTTTATTATCTGGGAAAATGAGAATTTTGTAACAATGTCTGAGAATCCAGCACTTGTACTTGAATTGTCTAGGGTTTTATATGCATTTAAAAGTGAATATAGAAAGGATATAACTATTTCTATAACCCCTGTTTTAAAATTTTTTATATTGTCATAATTATCAAGCTGGGGGCCTGGGAATCAGAATATTCGCTTCATAACATAAATCATAACATTTGAATCTTTTGCCTCTAATTGTCTTCATCCTTTTTTCCCTCATCAGACTTCTTACCTTATTGGTCCCTTGTGAGTTCTTGCTGTTAGGAATTTCTGAGATATAAATAGCAATAATACTTTCCAAGGGTAAAGAACAGGTTTTATTGTTTTGTCATTTACCCATTGCTAAGAATGTTTATTTTCCTTACTTTTTATTAGATAATTATTCATGTTTAATGAAAGTAGAAGACTTTTTTAGTCAATAGCATGCTTATTAAAGCAGGATATAATAGTTTCCTCTCAGCTTAAGGTTAAAGGAATTCACCCTACATTTTGTAATTTAGGTCTCTACCTTTCTCTCTCACTTTTTTACTCTTGAGGAACCATACAATTGGGAATTCCACAGAGAAAGTGTGGTATTTTTCCACAGAAAATTATATGTGTAGATTATATCCATAGTTTCTAATAGTTAAAATTTTCAAAAGTGAACAAGATTCAGTTACTGAAGCCACTTTCTGATTATATTCTTGAGAGTCTGTTTAAGGTTTTTCCTTTTTTATATCTAATTTTTTTTTCAAAATAATTTGTTTGTAATTCCATTACAACTATGTAGAAATTTCATTTGTTAGAAGTTTAGCAATAACAATTCGATATTCTCCTTTAATATATTCTTTTGAGCTTTCCTAATTTTTTCTATCCTTAAGGATTTTGTACATAACTTTTCTATCCCTCCCTGTGTGATTATACAGTATGTATTCCTTTTACTATTTCTTTATCTTAAATTTTTCTAATTTATGGAATCATAGGATTTCAGAATGGGAAAGGACTGTAGAAATTGCCTAATATAAGTATGTTATATTATAGATAAGGAAGTTGTGGTCTATAAAGTTACATGAGTTTCCCAAGATTGTACTAACTTTGCTAGTTAGTAGCAAAATCAGGACGAGGGCTTCTGATTCCCTTATCTTTTTTTTTTTCCTTCTTTATCATAGCTTTTGTTGAGCACAGGGCTTGGTTTAATTGTTTTTCATTGGTTCATTGTTACAACGTGAAATCTTCATTTTTTAAAAATAACTTTCAAAGTAATATTCTCTCTCTCTCTCTCTCTCTTTTTTAATAATTTTTATTGACAGAACCCATGCCAGGGTAATTTTTTACAACATCCCTTGCACTCTCTTCTGTTCCGATTTTGCCCTTCCCTCCCTCCACCCCCTCCCCCAGATGGCAAGCAGTCTTATACATGTTAAATAGATTACAGAATATCCTAGATGCAACATATTTGTGCAGTAATATTCTCTAATTTAAATAATCTAGTTTTGTTTTAAGACAGTAAACATTTTCTTCTAGAACCAGTGTTAGTGGTGAGTGTCTCAAGTTAATCCAGTTAAGCTCAATTTAACCCATAATGCGGCTTAAATATATTTGTTTGTAGTTTAAAATGTTAAAAGTTAACTTCTTCAATGGTATACTGGGAAGAACATTGGCCCTGAAGTCAGAGGGCCTGAATTTAATTCTGTCATCTGACAGTTTCCTAATCTGTAAAATGAAGGAATTGGACTATATATCCTCTGAGGTCCTTTTCAACTCTAAATTTACCAGTTGACAAGCATCCATTAAGTGCTTACTATGTAGCAGACACTGTATTAAGCACTAGGGATAAAATTTTTGGTAAGTTTTTTTGGGGGGAGGGCACTGTTTTCTGTTTCTTATAATCACCATATCCTTATCCTTTCTTTTCCTTCTAAAGAGTCATCCCATATGACAAATAATAATATGGGGGTTCCTAGCTGTGTGACCCTGGGCAAGTCACTTAATCTCATTTGCTTCAGGAAGAAAAATGCATAAATAATATGGGGGTTTTTAAGAAGAGAAGAAAAGTCAGCACAACTGATTGAACATTGTGTGAGGCTTTTTCAGTGTGTCAATGTGTAGAACTTCTGGACCATAGGGAGTGGTTGGAGGTATCTTCCTCATTTCTCTTCATTTTGAGTCCTGCCACATATTTATAATTTTGTTACATTTACCTTTTTTTTTGGGGGGGGGAGCTATGTTATTGTTCTTTCCACTTATTCATTGTGGTTATTGTGAATGTTTTCTTGACTTTTTTACTTCGGTGCATATAGATCTTTCTGTGTTTATCATATATAGCATTTCTTACAGCAAGCAATATTCTATTACATTCATGTATCACTATTTAGCCATTCTCCAGGTGATGGGCATCTGCTTTATTTCTAAGTCTTATGGAATCACAAAAATCTTGTCACAAAAAGTGTTGCTATAATTATTTTAGAAGCTTTGAGACTTTTCTTATCAGCGGATTCCTTGAGGTATAAGCCCAATAATGGGATCTCTGGTTCAGAGGGTATAGACATTTTAGTCACTTTATTTGCATAATTGCAAATTGTTTTCCAAAAATGTTCATACCATTTCAAAGTTCTAACAAAAATATATTAATGTACCTATCTTTTTTACAATCCTTTCAACATTGAGTGTCACCATTTTTTTTTGGTCATTTTTTTTTTCTAGTTTGCAGGGTATAGTAAAACATCAGGGTTGTTTTGATTTCCATTTCTGTTATTGGTTACTTGGAGCCCTTCAATTCATTTAATTTCAAATCTAGAATAATTTTTTTTTAAATCATGGAGTAAAATAATATAGTCCAATAAAAAAAAGATGATTGTACATGAGATCTACTAAGTGATAATTTGCCATTCCTTTCAAAATTTACTTTTCCTTTCAATTATACAACAAAATTATCAAAAAAATTTTTTTTCTTCCCTTTCTCCCTTAGCGTAGTGAAGACTACAATTAGATACAAATCTATATATGTAAACTTATTATATTCATATTTCTACTTATCATTTTTTTCTCTGGATGCAGGTAGCATCTTCATATGTCCTTTATAATTCATTTGGGTATTTATAATTGACAAAATAACTTTTGTTCAAAGTCATTTTAAAAACAGTACTACTGTTACTATGTACAATCTTCTTTTGGTTCTTCTCACTTTGCTCTTCATTATTTCATGCAAGGCTTTCTATGTTTTTCTAAAATCATTTGAGTTCATCATTTCTTACAGCACAATGGTATTCTACCGTCTTTCCCCGATAATAAGACACTGTCTTATTAAAATTTTTTTGGACAGAAAAACCACCAGAGGGCTTATTTTCAGGGGAGGGCTTATTTTAATGAACATTGACAGCAATTTTAATAAACAGGTAAATGTGAACAAAAAAGTACCTTTATTCAATAATGATCATATCTTCTTCAACAACATCGTCATAAGTGTCCATACCCTGAATTCTGTCCTGGATGTCTTGCGCCTCTTATTTCCTTCAGAAGAAGTGGACCCAATCTGTCATGTCCAGCAATATAACTCTTTTTTAAAATTTTTATTTAATAATTACTTTATATTGACACTCGTTTCTGTTCCGATTTTTTTTTTCCCTCCCTCCCTCCACCCCCTCCCCTAGATGGCAAGCAGTCCTTTATATGTTGGATATGTTGCAGTATATCCTAAATACAATATATGTTCAGCAATATAACTCTTTAAATGAACATGTCTTGTCCAGGTAACCTGCTCGTAGTGCCTTGGCGACACAGCTGTCAGTAATTTTATCCCATAACTTCTTCACCCAAGTCACGATTTCTTGCAGACAGGGCTTCACAAAGTTTCCACGCTGATTTCTTTCCATTCTATTTTCAATGTAGTCATTGACTTCCATGCGCAAATGGTCCTTGAATGGCTTGTTTATTGCAATATCAAGGGTGTGGAGATAGGCAGTCATTCCTGCAGGAATCATTACTTGATCTATTCTTCTCTCTGCAAGGAAGTTCTTCATTTCTTTAGCACAGTGAGTGCTGGCTGAATCTCAGATTATCAGACCTCATTGGTTACCTCGCATAACAAGTGGCAGCATTAAATCAACCCACTTTCTTATAAGGGCTTGTGTACACCAGGCTTTTTTGGTTTCAAGAACGTAAATGCCTGATACACGGTCAATCTTATCTTTCTTACCCTTACTGATGATTAGAGGTGTGGCTTTCTTTTCCATCCCAACGAATTGCCAAAACACAGGTGACCTGTGCACTTTCATAGCCAGTGGTGGGAATGTAGATTGATATTGCACCCCTGTGATGAATTGTTGTTTGAGATCCTTGTCCCATAAACACTGCAGTTTCATCCATAGCAATCATATTGCAGTTTGGTACTTGGAAATGTCGATCCTATCAATAAAGGACTTGAATGCAAGTGCACGTTTAATAACTTCAGCATCTTTCAGCTTAAACAGTGTTGTTGATCTTCTTAGGGACAGTTCGTACCGTTGAAGGAAACCATCCAACCAGTGTTGTGATGCTTTGAATCCTTCTGAGACCATTTCAAACTCTGGTGCCATTGAAAGGGCAAATGCTTGAATATCAGCCCTGCACACAACCAAGGCCTTTGCTCTCCTGTCCGCAATCCATTCACCAATGAGGATCTCCAAGTCAGGATATAAGGGTTGCCGACCTGATCCAGACCTGTGCTTTTTCCCTTTTCCCTCATCCACCTGTTGATTGAGGTTATTATAATCTGCTCTCCATTTTCTGACCATTCGAAGATCCAAAAATTTTTCTTTACAGAAAACTGCAAGATTCTTGCCATGTGACTCCTCTACAATTGCTTTCTTGTACTCAACAGTATAGCTCTTCCTTTTTGTACTCATGTCTGGGGGTCAAAACAGACAGAATAATAAAATTATGACCATCAGTCCTTCTTTTCACTCCATCATGCCCCTCAATAATGTTTTAATCCCATCATGCTCCCTGAATGCTCCTTCTATCCTCCATGATGCCCCCTGAGTTGTTCTTTTATCCTCCATCATGCCCCTTTTATCCTCCATCATTCCCTCTCGCTCCCGCTTAGAGGGTACCGTAAAGTAGCGTGTAGCGCAGGGGATCACCTTCACTACAGTAGCAATCTCAATAGGGCTTATTTTGGGGGGAGGGCTTATTCTAGAGGAATCTTACACAGTAAGGAGAGGGCTTATTTTCGGGATAGGTCTTATTGTCGGGGAAACACGGTATCACAATCAAATACTACAACATGTTCAGCCATTTCCTACTTGATGGATATCTGCACTTTTCAGGTCTTAGCTACTACAAAGAGAGCTATCATAAACATTTTAGAGCATATAGGTTCTTTTCCTTTGTTCCCTAATTACTTTTGGGAAAAAATTTTAATATTCCTGGATTAAAGAATATAGGTAGTTAAATAATTCCATATTGCTTTCCAAAATGGTTTGATCGATTTACAATTCTATGAACAAGGAAGTGTCCCATTTTTTTCATCTCCTCTCCAACATTTGTCACTTTCCCCTTCTATCGCTTTAGCCAATCTGGTAAAGTATAGAATATCTCAAGGGTGTTTTAATCTGTATCTCTCCAATCATTAATGATTTAGAACATTTGTTTTTAATATGACTATAAATTGTTTTGATTTCTTCATTGGAAAATTGCCTGTTCATATTCTTTTGACCATTTATCTATTGGGGACTAACTCTTAATTCTTACAGATTTGACAAAAATTCTTTACACATTTTAAATAGTGAGACTTTTATCTGAAAAACTGTTTATAAACTTTCCTCTCCTCCCCAGTTTTCTGTTTTCCTTTCCACAAACTCTTTAAAAACACTTAATCGAGGGATAACTAAATGGCACCATAGATGGAGCGAGCACCTGCCTCGAAGTCAGGAGAATCTGAGTTCATATTGGGCCTCAGATACTTGACACTTACTAGCTATATGACCCTGGGCTAAGTTTTTAAACTCCAGTTGCCTCACCACATACACAAAAAAACACTTAGCACGAGGAAGTATGCTATAAATGGATATGCTATGTAAAAATAAAATAAGGCTCAAATTTTGTTCACAAAGTAATGCAAAGCAGACTATGTTAGATGGAAAGGAAAGAAAGTATTCTGAGAAATTAAGAGGGTTAGGTGGGATTTTCACTAGAGAACAGGGAGAGCTTCACGAAAGTGTCTTAGACCTTGAAGTAGGGAATTTAGAAATGGAGAAATATGCTATTCTAGGTAAAAATCTGAAGTGACTCCACTCTAGGCATGGGTGGGGCAGCAAAGATGGGAGAATTTAAGATGAGAATGATGGGAGAGTGAGGACAGCAAGGAACCCAGATTATGTTTAACAGCATAGGAAAGTGAGTACTATAATAAAATAGAATATTGGAGCCAAATTATAGAGTTCTTTGAATGCCAGGAACAGACTCATGTTTTATTTGGTAGACAGTGAGGAAGTACTTAACATGAGGTGATAGAGTATTACATTGTAAAATCTAAATGTGATAGTATTGTGACAAGATTGATTAGATGAGGCAGAGTCAGTAAGGAAGAACATTTAGGTTATTACCTTATAGAATCACTGAATTTGAAAGTTTGAAGGAATCTACATCTAGTCCACAAGATAGGAGAAGAAATCCCCATTATAAAATATTTAACAAGTGAAGCAGTTGTCCAGCCTCTCCTTACAGACCCTACCACATCTCTAGGCAAGCCATTAGATGATATTGTAACTTTTCTTGTTAAGAAATTTTTCCTGATAACAATTGCCTCATTGCGATTTTTAAAGTTAAGATGGGAAGAAAATTTTATTATGAAATAGCTCTGGTAAGTGATACATAAGTAAGCTACATAGGGATGTGTGTGTGTGTTTACACAGACAAATACACATATTTGTGAGGCAAAAAACCCATTCCCCAGTAGATAAGCAGTCAAAAAATATAAGCAATTTTTAATTGAACAAACAATTCTTAAAAGATAAATTGTAGACTTTTAATATTCAAGTTATTAATAAAAGAAAATGTGTAAGGTGACAAGATGGGAATAGTGTTGGAGAGGTTGTGGAAAAATAACTATAATTATATAACATTGATAAAGCTGTCAGTGGCTCTAAAATTCTGTCTAAGCAATTTAGAATTCTGCTAAGAGAATCATTAAAATATCCATACCTTTTCATATAGAGATTTTACTGTTAGAATATGCCCCAGTGATATTCCTGAGGGGAAGAAATTCCAAAATATCTATAGCAAAGATCTAGAAACAAAGTAGATGTTCCTTGACAAGCAGATGTGATAGATTGTAGGACTTAGGCTTAATAAGACATATCAGAATCCTACATTAAATCTGGGTACCTTTTTGTGCTTTACTTTCCTCATTTGTAAAATGAAGGCTTTGTACTTAATGGCTGTAAGAAATCCTTTCTATTTTCATATCTTCAATCCTTTGATTGGAAAATGACTAATAAATTATTAAATATGAATGTAATACAATATACATTTTTATTATCTCCATCATATATAAGAGGGCTGAGATTGCTTCATTTTTTATTTTTTATCTTAGCACTTAGCATAGTATGTGGAACATAGCAAAAGCTTAATAAAGTATTATGGAATGATATGAAGAACAATGATCATGAAGAATACAGAGAAGCATAAGAATTGCTTACATGAACTGTTGGAAAGTGAAGTGAGCAGACTCAGGAAAATTACATATTCAATGACTACAAAATCAGTAGAAAGACAACAAAATATTTAAACTGAGTGTATTTAAACTGTTAAATGAATAGAAGAAAAAAAAATGAATTTTTAAAATAAGTGCTTAGCACTAATAAAAATAGAAAAAGAAGATAGCCTCTGATTTCAAGAACATTACCTATAAGTTAATTCAGCTGCAGGGTGAGTGGAAACATCTACAAGTTCTTCAGAGGGCAGATGGCAAGATCCAACAGTCCTCAGCATGCTTTTGGGGTGTTATAATAATATTCAGTATTCTGATACTTTCATGTAACAAAAGTTGTTTAGCTATTCCCCAATCAATGGACATTTATATCTTTGCTACTAGCAAACTTTTACATGTAAATAAGGGATTGCAATTGGTATCTTTAGTGAAATGAATGGTGAAACCATGTTCCACAAATGAAATTGATAATGACAAGGCTTAATCCCCAAAAAAGATATATGAGAATGCACTCCTTTAGAGAAAGGACACTACAGTTGTGGATCACTTTATGGAATTATGGACTTGCTTGATGGATTACTTTTACCCGTTTACTTTTTATTCCTCTTTTTTTTTTTTTTTTTTTAAATAATGCGAGGAGTTGCTTTTTGGTTAGGGAAGGGAATAAAGATACACTGGGAAATGTAGATTATATAAAAACAAAAAATCTCAATAAAAATTTTAGGTAGCATTAGAGGAAATAGCTGTGGAAAAGAGGTAATGGAATCAAGAGATATTGTCAGGATAGAATTCACATGATTTGGCAACTGGATGTGGAGGCTAATAGAGGAATCAATGGTGACTGGGAAAGTGATAGTTCCATCAACAGAAACATATTCTGATATTTCAGTAGAGCATAAAAAGTGGAACATAGGATTGTCCTTGAGTTCTTAGAAGACCAGAGCTTGTGCTTCTTTGGAATAGCAAAGTCCTTTCTAGCAGGAACAGCTTCAAATATAATGCCAAATATAATAGACTGTCTCTTGTTTCCCAAGGGCCAAATTCTCTAGTCTCATTGTTACAAAATTAGTCACTAAATGATTTTTTTTTTTTTTTTTTTTTGGCCTCAGTAGTTCAAAGGATCTGAGTCCAAATATGGGTTCTTAAGTTTATTTCTCTAGGCTTCATTTTTCTCATCTAGGAGATTGAGCTAGATGAATTATAACATCCTTTTCAATTCTAAATCTTTTATTCTTCAAGCACCAAGAAGGCATGGAAGTCTTAGGATCTCTGTCATTAGAGGGAGGATTCACACTGATGAAATATTGCATATCAGGAGTATCAAGATTTGGAAAAGATAAATACATTTTTAGATATATTTGGTTTGAGGTATTGACAGCACTCCCAAGTGGCAAAGGATAGCAGATGATTGAGAATATTGGATAAGAGTTGTAAGGAGAAGTCAAGGGAACATAAAGATTTCTGAGTCTTGCATAGAGATAATTGGGAAGAGTAGAAACAATTGCTAAAAAGGAGAGAGTTGAATGGGAAGAGATTAAAGGACAAAGCCTTAGAACACTAAGATTTTTATGTCCAAAGGACTATCAAAATGTGTATACCCTTTGATCTAGCAGTGTTTCTACTGGGCTTATATCCCAAAGAAACTTGGAGGGAAAGGAACATGTGCAAAAACAAGAACCAGGAGTACACAGTAACAAAATTACATGATCAGTTGTGATGGGCGTGGCTCTTTTCAACACTAAGATGATTCAGACCAATTCCAATGAGAGTCATCTACACCCAGAGAGAGAACTGTGGGATCTGAGTAGATCAAAACACAGCATTTTCACTTTTCTTGTTGTTTGCTTGCATTTTATTTTCTTTCTCATTTTTTCCCTTTTTGATTGGGTTTTTTGTGTGCAGCAAGATAATTGTATAAATTGGATTTAACATATATTTTTACCATATTTACCATATAATGGATTACTTGCCATCTAGGGGAAGGGGTAGTAGGAAGTGGGGGAGAAATTGGAACACAAGGTTTGGAAGCGTTAATGTTGAAAAATTATCTATACCTGTTTTGAAAATAAAAAAGGAACACTAATATTTTGTGGAAGGGAGAATAATAAGGTAGTAAAAAGGGGAAGAGTAGTGTGTAGGAGAGAGAAGACTCCTTAAAAGACTACCATATCTTAAGAGCTAAGGAGGAAAAATTGAAGGAGCATTAGTCATAACCATGGAGCAATGTCATGAACCATGGAGCAATGTCATGAACCATGGAGAAATCAAGAGAGAATGATTAGCATATAAGAAGGCAAATGACAAGATTGTTACTTGTGGAGAAAGGAGCTTCACTTGAATGTGAAGATGGAAATAACTTATGGGGACAAAGAGTGAGTGTGGTGATAAAGTGGAAGAAGTAAATATAAGTTATTTTCCTAGGCATTTATTTGTAAAGGAAAGAGAATGGTAGTTTGAAGGGAAGAAGCATGGTCATAAAAAAAGATTTATTTTTAGGATGAGAGGAGATATCCAAGCATAAATTGAGGTGGAAAGGACCCCCTAAAGGGAGAAATTAAAGATGTAGCAGAGGGGAAGAAGAATAATTGATTTGAAGGTTCCAGAGGAGATGGAAACAAATAGGATCAAATATTGACAAGGTTAAGTTTGAAAATATGAAGGGTTACTTCAAAACTAAGGAAATAGGGGCATCTAAGTGGTGCAGTGTATATAGCACTAGCCCTGAAGTCAGGAGGACCTGAGTTCAAATTTGGTTTCAGACACTTGACAGTTCCTAGCTGTGGGATCCTGGGTAAGTCGCACTTAACCCCAATTGCCTCAACAGAAGCAAACAGACAGACAAAGAAATAGGAGAGAATGAGTAGAGACTTAGGTTATGAAAGAGGGTAATCAAATGTTGTGATAACCATTTTCTATTCTTATGATGTCATGGAAAATCTTCACGTTATTGACTAATATTTGTATATGAGTATTTACAAAGAATTTGTGATTTTGTTGGATGTTTCATCAAATACAGTAGACTACAAGTTCTTTACATTTTATAGATATTTTTGAGTTTGTGTAATTAAAAAAATTCATCACTAGTTGTAACTAGTAGACTTCTTCAGGTCCAAATTTGGAAACTTTACCTTCAGACCTGAATGTGAAACTGTATCACCTTGTTAACTTTTCAGAGATTTGCCCCACTATTATAGCTATATTTTTAAAAATAAAAATTTCTATTGATTTTGATTTTTTTTGTGTGTCACCATTATTTCTCCTAATATCTTCTGTCCTCTGAGAGGGGCATCTCATATAATAAATAATATTTTTAAAGGAAAAAAAAGAGGAAGAGAAAAAAATTTGGCAAAACTAATCAAAAAAAAAGTTTGAAATACCATTGGATCTTTGACCTTAGCAAAGGAGTCAGATGTTGTCTTAATATCATATATTTGTTGCCATGCTTGTTCTTTATAATATTGCAAAATTTACTTTTAAGTTTTTTATGATCTTTCTGTTTACATTGTGGTATTCATTATATAATGTTTTTTACTGTTTACTTCACTGTTTATCAGATCATGTAAGTGTTTACATATCAGTGTTTATCATTTGTCTTTCTTACAATACAATCATCTTCACAACCTTTTTTTTTTAAAGTTGATTTACAGTTAATGGGTATCTACTTTGTTTCTAATTCTTTGCTACCACAACCAGTATGATGAATATTTTAATGTCTATAGGGACTTTCTTTTTATCAATGACTTTATTTTAGTATATTCCTAGTAGTGGAATCTCTAGTTTAAAGGTTATGGACCCTTTCTTTTTTATTTTTTATTTTTTATTTACAAGATATATGCATGGATAATTTTTCAGCATTGACAGTTACAAAACCTTTTTTGTTCCAATTTTTCCCCTCCTTCCTCTCACCTCCTCCCCCAACAGATAGACCAATACATGTTAAATATGTTAAAGTATATGTTAAATACAATATATGTATACCTGTCCATACAGTTATTTTGCTGCGCAAAAAGAATAGGATTTTGAAATAGTGTACAGTTAACCTGTGAAGGAAATCAAAAATTCAGGTGGACAAAAATAGAGGGATTGGGAATTCTATGTAATGGTTCACACTCATTTCCCAGAGTTCTTTTGCTGAGTGTAGCTGGTTCTACTCATTACTGCACTATTGGCACTGATTTGGTTCATCTCATTGTTGAAGAGAGCCACGTCCATCAGAATTGATGTTGTTGAAATATATATCTCCTGGTCCTGCTCATTTCACTCAGCATCAGTTCATGTAAGTCTCTCCAAGCCTTTCTGAAACCATCCTACTGATCATTTCTTGCAGAACAGTAATATTCCATAACATTCATATACCACAATTTATTCAGCCATTCTCCAATTGATGGGCATCCACTCAGTTTCCAGTTTCTACTCCAAAGAGGGCTACCACAAACATTTTTGCACATACAGATCCCTTTCCTTTCTTTAAGATCTCTTTGGAATATAAGCCCAGTAGTAACACTGCTGGGTCAAAGGGTATGCACAGTTTGATAACTTTTTGAGCATAGTTCCAAATCACTCTCCAGAATGGCTGGATGTGTTCACAATTCCACCAACAATGTATCAGTGGACCCTTTCTTTTAGTCACTGTATATAAAATTCCAAATTGCTTTCTAAAAGAGTTAAGACTGTTTACAGCGAGTTCTTCACTAATAGTGCCCTTCTTCCCTTAACCTCTCTAACAATGACTTTCTATATTTTGTCATTTTTGCTAATTTATAGCCAATTTATTTTGCAAATTTAATTTATATGGTGTGAGGTGAAACCAGGATTGCTTTGATTTGTAATATTCTCATTAGTGATTTGGAGCATTCTTTCTAATAGTTTATTCTAATAGTAATAGTTACTAATAGTTTGCAATTCTTTTAAGAACTATTTGTTCATATTCTTTGACTACTTATCTTAGTATATAGCTTTTAACAAGGTTGCACATTATGATGTTCATCAGAATATTAGTAACTCCCAGAAAGGAGTAGATATAGATCTATTTTAGATAATGATGAATTTATAATGTAGTGGAAAAAACAGAAACTTCCATAAAAGTACATTTGTAAACTGTTATTTCTCTTTCTGTTGGCTTTTAATTTAAGTACTGTTAAGTAGTGCTTTCATTTACCCATAGTAATATTTTCAGTTATCGTTCCTGTTTGTAATAATTAGTCACAGGTTAAGGGCCGTTTTCAGTAGAATTTGTAAGTATAATTTCTTTCTCATGAATATTCCTAAGTATATGGACTGTTTATATATCTATATGCTGGTGTGGGATCTTCCTGTGATGAACTACAGCTTCATATTCTCTGATAACCTAGTGTATTTGTGCATGTAATCTTTGTACTATTTCTAAAGTTATGTATTTTACATTTTAAAGTTAACTCAAATAATCAAGTTTAAGCTTGATTATATCATTAAGCATGTTTTAACAAATATAATATCTGAAATAAACTTTTGATCTGTTTTTCAAAGTACTGACAATCTTATTTGATTCTAATTGTCTCATGATATTGAAAAGTACCTTACTTTTGATTACTAAAGAATTAAGAGAGACTGTTGATTTTAAATTTTTTTTCTGGAGCCAAAAAAAAAAAAAATTGGTTTTTGGGACAAAGTGAAATTTTAAAATAGTATTATTCCATAATGAATTCACAAGTTTAGAAGCTACCTTAATTAAGATTGTGAGTACAGATATGTATACACACACACGTACATACATACACACGATATCTCAAGTCAATGGAGTTTTAAGCTTAAGCTTAAAATTGCACTAAGAATTTTGGTACTCTACTTATGCATATGTATATAAACATCTATATTCATATTTACCCTATGCACAATGCTGTGTATTTTAGAATATGTATCTGTACACATATACATGAATATTTAAACACCCCTCCTTCCCAACTTTACATATTTATTTAGTATAACAAAATTAATGGACGTGAATACTCATGTTAACAATCTGGATTTCCTTATTTGTTTTTATTTTTCTTTTAATATTTTAGTGTTCTATAATTTTTCCAGTATATGAGAAGATGGAAATTTATTTTGTCTCAAATTTTAAGAAGAATAATAGCTGGAAGGAATGTCAGAGGCCATTTAGTTGATCAAGAATCTTTTCTACAATTTTTTCAACAACTATTGATCCAATCTCTGTTTAAAAATTTAAAGTGAAGGGGAACCTAGTAAACTCTAGACTGTTCCATGTACTTTTGGACAGATCTTTTCAAAGAGGAAAATTTTCCTTCCATTGAGTATCTCTGCTACTTTGGAATCATAGATTTAGAGTGCAAAGGGACAATAAAAGGTTATCTGGTCCAATAATTTCATTGTAGAAGAGTAAACTGACCCAAATAGGTTAAATGACTTGTCTAAGAAAACAGTGTCAGAAACTCAAGCCCATAGACTGTAGAACCAATACCTTTTATACTCTACTACATTATTTTTCTTAAAACTCATTGCTTCTAACTATGGAGCCAAATAGAGTCAAATCTCTTTCCATTTGGATTCTTAAAGACCTTCATCACCCCACAAAGGGTTCTTTTCTCTAGGCTAAAAAATTCCCATTTTATTTTACTTGATCCTTTTAGTATTAGGAGCTCTACTTTGGCTTTGTGGTATCTAGAACTTGGCACCACAGATATGGGCAAGTTAGGACTGAATGTGGCAGAACTATGATTGCTTTTATTCTGGACCCTTTAAAAATGTTTTTAAAAGTAAACCTGTGATTTCCTCAGTATAGGGAGCTTGTTAGAAGGAACAAGTTAAGATCAGTTCCCTCTCCAAGTTTAGAGAATTACTCAAAGTAGTTTAGAGAGTATTCAAAGGTTAAGTGACTTGTCCAAGGTCATGCAATCTGACCATGTATATACCATGTTGCCTTAAGCATGAACTTATGGCTATCATATCACAATATTTACTTATATTGAATAGCTTGCAGTCCACTAAATACTTGACTTTTTTTTTTTTTTTTTTTTGGCAAGAATTGTCTGAACATCAATTTGACATTTTGAATCCATATATACTTACTTACATATATACAACTTAATCTCTATTAATTCATTTTACTTGAATACACTCTTTGGATACTGATTCTGCCATTTGATATTAACTGTCCTCCCTAAGTATGGGATATGTTTTGGATATAGAGAATTATTCTTTGATTAGAATATTGAATAAATACAGGGGAACAATATGATATGAGGTAGGATGAGTCAGATTTTGAAGGGTCTTAAATAGCACATAAAACTGTGTTTTACTCAAGAAATAGAGAATTACCATCTGAACATAACTTTTTATGAGGAAGTTTATTTTCGTAGTGTATGGATTAGAAAAGTAGAAAATTGAGGCAGGAAGACCCATTAGGACATTATAGTTAAAATCTTAATCTCACCAATTTAAAAAATAAACCACTTCAATGCCTAATGTTTGGAAGACCTTTTCAAATAATTGCCCCAAATAGTATAAAATCAGACTTTTTTTTTTTTTAACATTACAGTTTTTAAACCTGTTTCATACTGTTAACATTTGCATATTGTTTGCTATTGATGTAATGTTATATTTTTTCAATAAAGCTTCAAAGTTGGGGAAATCAAGACAGCATAATTTGGAAGGATTGTTCTACATTGCTTATAAGAGTTTGCATGTTAGGAGTAATAACATCAGATAATTGTTTATGTTTAATTTGAAGAGTTTAAATATTTTTAAAATAAGAGAATGATTAATGCTTCTTTGTTTTGATTACTTTTTTTCAGGTGATTCATGGCAGGGGACGTGGAAGGGTTTAGTTCCTCCATCCATGACACCAGTGTCTCTGCTGGGTTCAGAGCACTGTATGAGGAGGGATTGCTTCTTGATGTCACACTTGTCATTGAAGATCACCAATTCCAGGCCCATAAAGCACTCCTTGCCACCCAGAGTGACTACTTCAGGATAATGTTCACAGCTGACATGAGGGAGCGAGATCAGGACAAAATTCATTTGAAAGGTCTGACTGCTACAGGCTTCAGCCATGTCCTACAATTCATGTACTATGGAACTATAGAACTGAGTATGAATACTGTTCATGAAATCCTGCAGGCTGCCATGTATGTTCAACTTATAGAAGTGGTGAAGTTCTGCTGCTCTTTTCTCTTAGCCAAAATCTGCTTAGAAAATTGTGCAGAAATTATGAGACTCTTAGATGATTTTGGTGTAAACATCGAGGGAGTCAGGGAGAAGTTGGACTCCTTTCTGCTAGAGAACTTTGTGCCACTAATGTCAAGACCTGACTTCCTGTCCTATCTGAGCTTTGAAAAGCTTATGTCTTATTTGGATAATGACCGTCTGAGCAGGTTCCCAGAGATAGAACTGTACGAGGCTGTTCAGTCTTGGCTGCGGCATGATAGAAGACGCTGGAGACATACCGATACTATCATTCAGAACATCAGGTTTTGTTTGATGACCCCATCCAGTGTTTTTGAGAAGGTTGGTGCATTTGAAAGCAATAGACAGGATTCCTCATTTAATTAGGGCAGCATGCCTTCCATAGATGAGAGAGTTATACCTATCAGAAAGAGGAGCAATTAGTTTGGCTAACATTGTATAAAGGAGATTAATTTTTGAGGTATTTAGTTTTTGAAGTTTTTTTAGGCGGTAAAAGATAAGTCAAGTAGGTTTTACATAGTGTCTTATTAAGATCTAGTGTTTTCTTCAAAACTTAATTTTAAATAGGTTTAATATAAGATATAAGGTGTTTCATGTAGAATACGATGTATTTTCTTCAGCTTTTCTTTTCACAAAGTGACTGATTCTGAAGTGAGCAAACCTGTGTTTAATTTTTTTATTGTGATACACTGAAACAGTGAACTTGTTCAATTATGTAGAGATTGAAAGTAGATACATTTTAGAGTTTTATGTTATAAAGCATAAAATTGCATTGATGATTAAGGAAATTGTTAATGACACAATTGTAAGATCATTATTGCTATATAGCTAAGACTAATAAGTATTAATAGTAATTTTTTATTCACTTTATCTAGTCATGTTGCAGTGTGTGAATACTGACTAAATTTGATTGTTTAATGTTTCCTTGTAAATAGAGTAGAGGTTCCTAATTACTGTTTTGATCAAAATAATACCCTTTTGCACTTTCAACTTAAATAGTCTTTTTTCCTAGATGATTTTTTTTTTAAACTTTTATGTCCTGTGTCTCATCTGTGATTTATTTTTTCCCCACAGGACAGAAAAATTTTTTTTGAAATAGCTAAATTTAAATTGACTTCTAGTCACATTGTTATTTATCTGTGCTTTCTTTTCTAGATTTATACATACTCAGTTCCTAAATTAAACTTTTCCTCTTTATTTGTTCTTAGACATGAAGTTTCTGAAATGAGATTTGTTGATATTAACAAAATTAGAAAAATTATGATATTCTTAGATATCATGGTATCTGGTATCTTTTCAGAGACAGCAAGGCAGTGAGAAAAATCCTGAAGTGTCATTTGTCATTAATATGTCATTTAAACAAGTTTAAATTTAAGGGGTCTGATCCTTATTTGAAATTCGAATATAAGAGAAACATCTAAAACTATTAAGACTAGGCTACATTGCGTAAATATAATTGCTGATAATCTTAAATGGCCAACCCTTTCTAAAGGCATTTGTTACTCATGCTTTAATTTTAGATTTATTTTAATCTGCTTCTGTGTCTAAAACCAAAGTTTTAGATGGGGGTGGGGAGGGATTTGGAGATGCTTTTGTTTCTTTTCCCATCACTAAAGAAAAATGCAGCTTCAATATGATACAAAATAATAATAGGGCCAGTCTGGTACATTCTTATCACCAAAACAATCATTGTATTTTAACCTTTTGTTGAAAGTCACTGCCAAAAAAATATGTTGCTAAGCATGGTCTTCTCCTTAAATGAATTTCTTAGGAATGAAATTGAGACACATTGAAGAACTCATTTAGTGAATGAAGCTTATAGGGAAATTTTGCCTAGATGTATTTTTTCTGTACATGACTGAACTAAGATTCCATAATTTAGGAATTATAGACAGATTAAAAATTTATCACATACATCACAAAACTTGTAAATACAGTAAATTTTTTCATTGGAAGGCAAAAGAATTTGCTTAGAATCTTCATAGATAACCAGTTTTTTAGCTCCTTGAAGAGAAGGACTGAAGTAAACACATTTGAATGCCCATTGTCTCCAAGGCACTGACTAAAACTGATAAAAACACTTAGATTCAAATATTGCCTCTCCCATTTCTGATCTGCATGAATATGTGGTCATGTAATTTTACCTCCAGCCTCAGTTTCCATATCCTTAAAATTAGGGTAATTAGATTAGATGATTTCCAGAGCTTCTTTTTCCTTTGAAATCCTAAGCTACATTCCATTACTTAATAGACCCTTTCCTGTAATTTTCAGTCCAAAGGACTAAAAGGTAGGAGAAGAGTAGTGTTGATTTGCCTGGAAACTTTGTATTCTTCAAGATTCTGAAAAATGCAGCAGTTTTGTAAATTATTTCTGAGCACTTAATTTTGTTATTGTCATGAGAGAACAAAGGGATTTTGTCATAGGGTGGATAATGTAAATTTTAAATTATTTCTGTTAGAAACTTGTGCCAACTATTTTAGAGAAAAGAAATTTGGAATAACAATTTTCTCTCTGGTAAAATTAAAAAAAAATTGATTGAATACATGGATAACTTTATAAGTAGTCAACATTTGGTATTTATTTATTTATTTTTTTACTTTTAAAATGGCCTCTCCTCTCTGATCTTGAATCCTGCCATTCAACTTTGAATGAGAATAAAACTGGAGTAAAGATTAAAAGAATAAAAAAAAGGTCTCACAGAAGTTCAGGGTATTGAGACTCTAGAAGTTTAGGAAAAAAAGCTTTTTATTGCCTGGAAACATTCAAACCATATACATATACACAGAGTAAAATGTTCTCTTATACATTCCTGAGAACTTTAAAGGACATTATATATGACAAGAAATTATAAAATGAGAGAAATTATTTGTATAATTTCCTGAGCTTTTGTAGAAGTTAGCATTTTCCAAGGCAGCATCTATTCTTCAATATTCTTTTTCTTTCCCAGCAAGAGAAGAAAAGATGTGAAATAATTTGACTTAATCTTAAAATTTCTTGTAATGTTGATCATAATGGGAATAGTATCAACATAAAAAGGGTCTGTCTTTAGCTAAGTTGAGTCATCACTAACTGTTAAATTGAATCATACTACTTATGTGTATACTTTAAGAAGAACCTGTCGATTTGCAGTTTTATTCTCTCACCTTCAGTTTATTCTAGTCCTTTTCAGTTCAGCTAAAAGCAGACATCCTTGGATTTTATATTGGGTGTTTGGGATTGTTACTTACCCCTCTTTGGAAAAAGAAAAGGGCTCAGAGGAGGTGGTCCAACGCTGGAAACACTGAAAGTGGCATCAAAGACTTTAGTATAGGGGACTGTGCAAATTAGTAAAAATTCTGACATTTTTTCAGGAACTTAAGAAATTTGGTGGGACTGAAGAGAGGTGGAAAAATTTAAATTGTGAAAATGTAACTGAGGTTTCACTGTAAAATAGAAGAAAACTGAAAATAAAGTAAACTTTTAAGTGTTCTGGCCCTTTGACATAACTTTTTTAAAAAAGTTCTCTGATTTGAGCTATCCGCAATGCATACCTATATTGGAAGCATTTAATTATGCAAATGATTTTGGATGTGTTTTGCAAGTTTAAGTGAATAACTTCTGTAACTGTCACCACAAATGAGGCTTGATATTTGTCTATTTGAATTTGGTGATGTGATTATTTAAATAGTCAAACCTTTGTTCTCTATTTAATATCATGGGTTACTTAAACAGCTATTTTATTGAAGTTAATTTAGGAAGTAAATATGTATTTGGCACAGTACCTATTGCTGTTTTTGTATGGAATATATCTTTTTAGTAAAATTGTGAAATCCATTAATTAAAATGACATGATAGATCTTCAGTGCTATGAAATCTTATTAATTTTCTCACTTAACAATTACATCATAAATATAAGGGTAAGACTTACCACCTAACCTCTTAGAAATCATATTAGTATCTGCTCAAAATAATTAAGATTTTATATCTTGTAAGATAAGGGAAAATTTTAATTTTAAATTATAAAAAATTTTAAAGACTTTCTTAAGGTTAAAAAAAAGGCAGACCAAAACATCTTTTTGTATTTAAACCTTTTTTTCATTAATTTGCTAAACTTAGTTTAAAAATTGTAAGGGAGTTTACATTTGAACCAGTAAGTTATGTAGATGTCCTAATGTGAGTAAACCTAAAGTATGCAACTTTGAATTTGTAAAAAGTAAATTCAGGAACAATATTTTACATTAATAAAGTATTATAGGATTCCTTTAAATTTTGTGCTCACATACTACATTTAAAATAGAATATAGTTTGAAAGTCTTGAGGGAAAATCTTTAATACATATAGCATGTATTGCACTAAGCTTATAAAATAAAACAAAGCAGATAGATATAACAAATTTTTTGTAGAATTTTAAATTGTTTTTCAGTTTAGGATTTTTATAGGTAATAATCACATTGATTTCATTTTATAAAATATTATAGTTTCCTTATTTTAATAAAATATTTTTTGTAATTTGAAAATCCTTTCAGTAGTCTTTTAGGAAACAACTTTAATGCTGAAAATAATCTAAGTGAAGAAAAACAGTTTTGTGCGTTTTTCTTTTGTTTGTTTTGTTTTATCAAAATATACTAGAATGGAATTTATTTTTTAAAATTGACTTAAAACAGTTAGGATTTTAAGGGAAAAGTATTTTAAGTATTAGAAGATAATCAGAGGTCATGTTGAAACTAAGTATTTTAAGATCAGAAAGGGTATCAGGAATCCAAACTATCAAGCTTTATTAACAGCAAATCTTAACACAAAAGTGAAACATAATTTTCTAAACATTTTCTTCTTTGGAATTCTTACTATGTAGCATTAATATAGATGGTTTTGATTGTTGGAATTAAAGTTCAGCTGAACTTAATTTTTTTATATAGTAAAAACTTGTGGTTGGGTGCCTTGGTTTAATTGTGTGATGACCCATTTATCTGTTGATTTAAATAGTAGAATTTAAATAGTAGAAACTTAGAGGGGGGACAAATTTCCCCAATAAGAATAGTTCCTATTAAGTTAGTGCCTTATAATTTTCAAAGTATTTTCTTCACAGTATAAGGTAGGTAGTATGAATATTATTTTCATTTTTTCAGATGAAAAAACAAATTCATAAAGGTTAAATGATTTGCCCATAATCACAGGAAACCACACAGGTAGAAGATAGAAATCCCTAAGAAATTGCATGTATCGGGGAAAGATTAAGTTTGATTTAAATTGTGCTAACCTGGATGTGTTTTCTCTAGTACCAAGGCACTTGGAAAATACTTGTTAATGTAATCAGTTTTAAAGAGACTGTGCAAGAAATGCAAGTTTCAAGTTAACTTCTGGTTATTTTAAAATAAACATAGACTAGAAGCTAAATCAGATTTTTTATTTTTGCCTTTTATCAAAACTTTGGTTCCTGTAGATTCAAAGCACAGAAAATAGAAAGCTTCAGGAGTTCTTGGGAGATGAAGGTAAATGGGTTAAGTGTACTCTTTATATAGGTGCACTGTCTTATCCCCAGCATAAGAAAGATGGATCTATGCTTTCTATATGACCACCTTTCTTCAACCTTCTTCCCTTTCACTCCCTTCTGTCTCCCATTTCTCCTCTATCCCCTCCCTATTTGGCCTCATGTAAAATCTTTAATAATTAACATCTGTGGATTTTTCAAACACACTGAATATACATTCTACTAGATTCCTCCTGTAGGCTTTTCAGTATTCATTGTAATGCTAGTTGCTTAAAGATACCAGTTAACTAGCTGTTAATTGTTTTAAAATCTTCTTAGAGAGCTCACTAAGTAGGTGGTATAACCTGTTCATAAATTCAATCTTATCTACTCTCTCCACTTGCCTTCCTTCCATTTAGGTCTTCAAAGCAGCTGTGTTCTGAAGAGTTAGGAGAAAGAGAGAGACCTGAAAACAAAGGCAGGGGAAAATTGGTAATTAACTATGAAGCCAGGGGAGAGAACAAAAAAATCCAAAAAAAGGGAATGCTACTCTGACCTGTAAAAGGGGAATAAAGTTTTTTTCAATGAAAGCGGAAAAGAAAGTAAACAGAAAGATAAAGGAAAAATAGCCAAAGGAAAAAGAATGAGATCCAGAAATGGAAAAAAAAAAAGTAAGAAAATACAAAGTTAGGTGGATAATTAAATTATGGGTTTCTTTTGTTTTTATCGTTTTTTAATTGTAAAGAAAATTCCATCAATACGGTAACCATTGCTTAAGAATATCCTGGAGTAATTTTTAAAAATATTAATACACATTTATATTTTTATACTTTTTTGCTATTTTCTCTCTAACATAAATAAAAGATAATTTGTAATCAATCCCAATGTAAAACTTTACAGAATTAAGTAATGTTTTTCTCACTTAGCTATAGTTTCCAGTTTAGTTGTAGAAACAGAATTTAAAGAAGTACTTCCTTAGAACTTAGTTTCAGCCATCTAAGTGCTAATATGATTAAATAACAAAACTATTTTGGAGCGCCTGTTTTTCAATATTTTCAGTATACGAATTATTTCAATAATTTTCATTTGTCCCTATTTCTGGCATACACTTTGTTTTTAGTGGAGAATTATATTTTACCTATTGGATTAAAATTAGACTTTTTTAGTCTTTTGTCTTTGCTTTTTTTCCTCCCACTTTATTTTTGTAAAAGACAAATGGAATAGAAGATTCACAAAAGTTTTCTTGAACACCTATCATGGAGAAGTTGTACCTTACAAAGATGAAAACATGAAACGTTGCTCATTGTTTAAATTCAAGTCTGTCTGGAACTTGGTTGTATAAATGCCATTTTACTATTTGCTATTTCAGTTCAATCAGGATAGCTATATTAGTAATTTTTTTTTGCTTAGCTTGAATTTATTTGTTGAGTTTTAAATAAGTTGATCATTTGCCCATGCAATATTCTTTTTACACTTATTTTTCCTATGAAAACATCTTAGCATGACAGCAAAATATTTTTCTTGTATTTGCTTCATAGAGTGTAACACAACAATTAAATGTTACATCCCACATTTTTATTTTTGATATGACGATGCTGGGCTTAAAGAAAGAAAGACAGACTTGGATTCAAATCCCACTTTTGACTTAATCCATGTGATCCTGGACAAGTTATTTAACTTTATGTCGCTCAGGCAGTTCCCCAGGACTCGTCTAACTACACCTAGGAACTCTTAATGATGAAATCACAGATTTCTTGTATATTGTGTTCTTTTTATAAATACAGGTATGATTTCTATATAAGCAAACACTAGGCATGAAATTGACTATTTTCTTCCTTACAAAAGCATTTAAAGGTTTTTCTCAAATATAGGTTTTGTTCTAAGAGTTTTTATTTGTTGATTCTAGTAGTTTTTAGTGAGAATTAGCATTGTATTCAGGACAGGAAAGAATGCTTATCTTTGAACTATTTTTTTTAGTTCTGAAAACAGAGGAAAAGCAAAAAAAAATTGAATTTAACTTTCTAAAAATTTTTAAGTTACAAAAATGAATGGAAAAACACCAGAACTTCATCACAAAAGAGTAGCTTATAGCACATGTGTGTATATATAGGAATAGTTGCAGTAGTAGTAATAGTGGTAGTAATATTTTAATAATAATGATAAAAGCTGATGTTTCTCTGTGCCAGATATTTTGCTAAATGCTTTACAAATATTATCTCATTTGATCCTCACCACAACTCTGGAAAATAGATGCTATTATTACTTCCATTTAACAAATGAGGAAACAGAGGCAAACAGGGATCAAATAACTTGCCCAGGGTCAAATGGCTACTAGTTATGTGACACTAGATTTCACTTAGGTTCTCCCAAGTCTAGCCCAGTGCTCTTGTCTATTGTGTCATCTTTATGTTTGCACACACATACACGTTTATATATGAATGCACGTGTGTGCATATAAAATGAATTCTAGACCTGAAAAATTCACTTTAAATTGATTGTCTAAAATATTGATTGATAATTTAACTTAGCACAGTGTTGGATATTACACAGCTGTGCCTATGTAAGAAAATCTTCAAAAACTATTTTTATATTGTGGGTAAAGAAATCTGTTAGATGAAGTGTTGGAAAAAAAAGATGAATGAAATTGATACTACCCATAAAAAATTTATAATGTAATTGGTGTTGAAGTGCACAAAAAAACTATGCTACAATGTTAAGTGGTTATGTTGGTACTGCAATGGAAATCTAAAGAAAGTATAGGAGTTAATAAAAGCAAAATAATTATTTGTGCCTGGGGAGATTATAGAAAGTTTTGTGGAAAAAGGAGCATTTGTGTTTGGTTTCTAAGAATGAGCAAAATTTCAACAAGTAATGATGGGAATTCTGGACAAGAAGATCAGTAATAGAAAAGTATTTTCAGGAGTAGAAAATTTCAAAGCATGAAGACTGGAAATTAGGAAAAGAAGTGAAAGAAGGACCAAGAAATTTAGGGCTTTCAATGTTCTTTACTCTCAAGAATTAACTTGATAAATAATGGTGAACTAATGAAGATTTTTGAAGAGGAGTGAAGTGATAATAGTTATATTCTGAGACAACTTTCTGGTCTTAGGACTTTTTCATACTCTTAAAAATTGAATACCTTAAAGAATTTTTGTTTATGTGGATTATATTTAGTGTGTTAGAATTAAAACTGGTAAAGAAAATTTTTAAATGTATTCATTTAAAAACATAATAAATCCATTACATGTTAATATAGATAATTTTTTTTTTTCCTGACAAAAGAACCCCTTGATTTTCAAAACAAATCAGTGAGGAGTGGCATTGTTTTTACAATTCTTACAAATTTCTTTAATGTCTGGTTTAATAGAAGACAGCTGGACTTCCTCATCTGCTTCTTCATTTTGTTTGATATGTTGTTTTAGTTGAAATACATCAAGAAAATCTGACCTTAAACAGAATGTAATTGGAAAAAAGGAATATTTAATAGGCAAATAATGTCAAAGTAGTGAAAATTGTTTTTACCTTGATGGCTCTCTTAAAGGTTCTGAGCCTACCTAAGAGGGCTAAGTATTTGCTATAGATTTTCCTTGAAATACTTAATTTTCTTATTATGGTAATAGTATTTTCTGTTAAAAATAAAAGCTTATAATTTACAAAGTGTTTTAATACTTTTATTTGAATCCTACAATAACCCTGTGCACGAGGAAGGGCATATCTGCTTATTTTCATTAACATAAGAAGAAGCTAAGACTCAGAGCATTTTAATGATAGAGCAAGAATTATATTAAGGTCTTCTGACTTCATTTTTATGTTTTATTTAAAGGAAAATATACTTGAAATTCTTTTGTGTAGTTGACCATTCAAACCTTTACTGTTTGCTGGACACAGTGCTTAATTTTGGGGGATACATAAAAAGATAAAAACAGTTCCCCAGTATTCCCTCAGGAACATAAATTAGAATGAATGAGACGATATCTATGTTTATATCTATATACATATATATAAAGACAGAGAGAGGAGAGTGTGTATATTTGAAAGATAACTTGAGAGAGGGAGCTATTAACAACTAAAGGAACAGGGAAAGACCTCCTGCATAAGTTAGAACTTGAGCAGAATGTTGGGGGGAAAATATGAGGCAAGAGAGCATCTATCCTGGAGCATTACTGTTAGAAGATGTCTTATTCAGGGAACATCAAGGAGGTTAGTGCTACTGGATTGTAAATTACATGGAGGTAAGAAGATAAGAAGTCTGGAGAAGTAGAAAGAAGCCAAATTGTAAAGGTCTTTACAAGCTAAATAAAGAGTTTTATATTTTATCCTGAAGGAAAAAAGAGGCAGCTGGGTGGCATAGTGGATACAATACTGGACTTGGAGGTAAGAAAACCTCAGTTTGAATCCTACTTCAGATACTTAAGCAAGTCACTTAACCTCTTCTAGCTTCAGTTGTTATCTGTAAAATGCGAATCAGATAAGATAATATGGGTAAAGGACTTTGCAAACCTTAAAATGCAATATAATTTCATAAATATTTTAATTTATAGCAAAGCTACTGAAACTTAAGTAGATAGAATGACAAGATTAGACTTGGGCTTTAGCAAAATAAATCTAGCAGTTGAATGGAAGACAATTATGGATCAGAAGAAACTTGAGGGAGGAAAAATAACCAGAAGGAGGAAAGTGTTGATGCACCATAGATGCCTCTAGGTGAGTGGAGAGAAGTATATGGATAGGTTTTGGCAATACATTATATGTATGGTATGGGTTTGAGTGAGGAGTCAAGTATCCAGTTCTTATAATAAAATTAAAGAATTCCATGATTAAGTGGGTGGAGGTACCCTGAATTGTAATTGGGAAGGAGGAAACATTTGGGAGAAGAGAGAACATTGTTTTGGACATGTAAAGTTTGAGGTGTCTACAGAAAATTTAATATATTTTGTACATTCTAGTTGTTTCTAGTGTTTTCACTTGTTTGCATTTATCCTTAGAACAACAATTCCATGAAGTCAATAGGATCAGCATCCTTTTTTAAAAATAGATATACAAGCTGAGTGGTTTATCTACAGTCATTATGTGGCAAAACCATTTAAAGCTCAGTTTTTTTCAAATCCATATTCCTCATACAGCTTTGACTTGAATTTAAAGAAGGTTTGGGTTCTTTTTGTTTTTTGTTTTTAATTTTTATTGTTTTTCATTTTTATTTTTAGCAAACTGTAGAGAACCCAGATTAGAAAGAACACACATTCAATAAAACTTATTAGCCAAAATAATACTGATTTTTATATTTAAAATTTAAAGTGGTTCCCAAGAAGCTAGGAAAAACTACTATGGTCCATAGCCAGAAGATTTTCTAGTTCTTTAAAAACTAATTGTTAGGATGAGGGCTTTATGACTTTTTAGATCATATACTAGGACCCTTTTCTGCTTCTACCTCTTGTTTCAAAGAATGTACAAACTTATATTTGCAATTTGAGTTTTAAAGGGAAAGAAGAAAGGTAAAAACTAAGTTAATGAGATGAGGAGAATTGATTACAAGTATAATAAGGAAGAAAAAGTTTGAGGGAGGTTGATAAGTAAGATCAACTAGAACTTTGCAATGTTGATAGGAAGTGGCCTTTTATAAGTCAAAACCCTTATATTCTTCCTAGCTTGCTCTCTGAATGCTCCCTTTTCTATATGAATCCACAAGTCTAGTCCTAGTTTAGTCTCATCATAGTCCTCCAACTCCTTACATCTTTGCTCGTGCATAACTAGAATTCTGTATCTCTTACTTAGAATAATCTATTTCTCCTCTTAATTTCCCCCTGCCCTCTTTAAATATGAGACCATATTCTACCTCCTCAATGAAACCTTTACTAATGACCCTAAGTCATAATGATCTCTTTTTTCCATGAACTCTAATATTATTTCATTTTTATAATGTTCATTTGACAATTGTTATTCATTCAGAAGTCTTTGAGCACTGGATTTGAACTAAAGAAACCTGGCAACTGTTGATTTTCTTAGTACCATTTTAACTTTGTATAAGACAGTTAACCTTTTTGTACCTCAGTTTCCTCATTTGCAAAATGAGGGAATTGCACTAGATGATCTCTAATGATCATTCTAATTCTAAATCAATAATCTTAGATGCACTTCATAAGACCAAACCAGTCTTTTCAAAATAATTTAAAGAGATACTGAAATAGAACATTCTGAATTAATGGTGATTTGGGCTACCTTTATACATTAACCAAACAGCAGTTATTACATGAATGTAATGTTAGATCCTTAACCATATTAAAGCTTTATATTTACAAAGCATATGCATGGGTAATTTTTCAACATTGACTACTGCAAAACCTGTTCCATATTTTTCCCTTCTTCCCCTCACCCCCTCTCCTAGCTGGCAGGTAGTCTTGTATATATCCCTAACCATATCTTACCACTAAAATTGCAATTTTTCTTACTCTCAATTTCTTTGTGCCTTAAAACATACAATTCGTTCATTTTCTATAGAGATTTAGTGAGTAGAACACAAGCAGTGATTGAGAGTCTTGAGCGTTTATATTAGAGCACACATTTGGTTTAGTCATCTGTTCCAAAAGATTTCTTCTTGCCTTTTTAAAAAAAGGTTTAAAGTGTAGAGCCAGAATAATGACATACATATTATTTTTGACTTGTAAAATGAATCTTTAAACTGTGAACATATCAATTTTATCTTTGCAAAACATTGTGTTCCAAATTTTTCTTCCACCTACCTCCTTCCTCTAGACTAGTAATCCAATTTAAGTTAAACATGTGCAAGAGTATATTAATTTTTTCATAATCAGTTCCTCCTGAAAGATTATATATTACATGTATTTATCTTCATATTATTATAGATTATTTTTATTTTCAAAAGTATTTTCAAATTCATCACATGACTATACACAAAATGGGATTTGACCTTATAAATTTCAGTAAATATGAATATTAAAAGCAAAGCTTATTGAGTTCTTACTAAATAAAAAGTAATATTCTTATAAAAGCATCAAATAGAATAGACTGCCTTGGAGCAGTGTAGGTTTCCCTTCATTTAAAGGACTTTAAGCAGAAACTAGATAATTACTCATTAGAGATGTATATAATTCCTTTTGCTTATAATTTGGACTTGGATGGCTGCTGAGGGTCCTTCCCACCTTAAAAATTATGTGATTCTATAAATGGGGGGAAAAAATGGATAAGGATTTGGTAAATGATTGGATATGAATAAAGGAGAGATTAAATATGACCCCAAAGGTTTGGAAAAGGTTGACTGAGAGAATCCTGGGTTATGTTAAATTAGGAAGAGGCCTGAGAAAGAGAATATTTTTTGATTAAGAAGTTTTAAATAGGTAATCTTTTTCTCTCTCTTGCTCTCCTCCCCTTCTCCTATCTCTCCTTTTTACTCCTCCCCCCAGACAATGAAATTTATTGTAATAGGGGAATCATTTCTAAAATCAAGAGTTTTTTGCTCACTATGCTATTGATTTATGAGAGTAGAGATCAATATCATATTAGGGAAAAAAATGAGAAGATACAGGATGTAACTCCAATTTGACTCCCAAAAGTTGGAAGATTGATGTACAACATCCACATAAATTAGCTCTATTCTCTTAAATAGTTTAACCACTGTTAGTTAATTGCCTCAATGAAGAAACCATGAGAACCTTTAAATCACCTTTGTTGTTAACTCATTTCAGTCATGTCTTATATATACCTCATTTCTTCACAACGTCACTGAAGTGTTTTGGTATTTCCTTCTCTTCTTCATTTTATAAATGAGGCAAACAGGATTAATGACTTTCCCAGGATCACACAGTAGGTGAGGACAAATTTCTACATAGGAAGATGAGTTTTTTTGACTTCCTATTTATCACTTTGTCCATTGTAGCACCTAGCAGGCCTTAAACTCCCTTAATTAACTCTTTCTCTCTCTCTCTCTCTCTCTCTCTCTCTCTCTCTCTCTCTCTGTGTATGTGTGTGTGTGTATATATATATATATATATATATATATATGTAATTCTACTTGTTAAGCAGAGACATGGTAGCCAAAGACCACCATTTAATAATGTGAATGTCTTAAAAATCTTAATAGAAGATGACAGTATAAGATTATGAGTCATTGCCCTATAACTAGTAAAAAACACTGGAATTTAAGAAAGCTCAATTAAACCATATCATCCTAGATGATGGTGAAATGAGGATAACAAAACAAAATTAGGAACTAACATGACATTTCTATAAAGTATGATAGGGATAGCCTTCACATTTGGATTTTAGCACTGCAGTTTTCAATGTGCTGCATTAGAAAATAGAAATAAGAAAATACATAGGAATAGCAAATTATAGACCAAATACACATTTAGAGTTGTCCTGGAAGTAAAACAATTTTGAGGGTGTTGGCATCAATTCATAAGATATCTGAAAAATACCAAAGTCTTAAAATACATCATGTACCTTATTTACTAAGGATGAATAACCCAGAAAATAGTAACTACCACCTCATGTACCTGCATTCCCTCATTTTTATAAAATCTTTGATTATAATTATGTATAGAGAGTTTCCTTGATAGTTTGAACAGGGAACATGCAGACTTTGGGTAATTATATTCTTTAGTATACTACTTTAATAGACTGAAAAATACAGAAACAGATCACACTGTGCCTTTGCTTTGATGACTAAAAATACATTTAATTTAGAAAAGCAAAATGCCTTAAATTCTTCCAGCAGCATCTTCCATGCACATGTAAAAATCATGTAAGATTTCTTAATATGTAATGAGAAAGAATTTTATTCCGCCTTCTGATTATTAATATTTAACAAGGGACAAAGTGAACTAGCTTCAAGAAAATTGCAGACTTCAAGCAGAACTAGGTGAACAACTTAACACAATGATAACATTCTTATAAAGACATTTTAAAACTACAATCATAAAATCACAGTTCCAGAGAACTAAAAATAAATCATCCCATTTGCCTCTTGTCAGAAGTCATGGTCTTATTAAATCAAAAATGAGGCATGTGTGTTTGTTGTGAAGGAGGTGTTTTTCTTTACCTTTTTTTTTTTTTTTAATTGTTTATTGGGTAGTGGGAAGCAACAATAATAAGAATAGGTCAAATTTTTAAAAGTAAAGTATAAACACTTTGCCAAAAGACTTTGTTATTATTCTAGGGGATTCCTGATACAGGATAAAAATGGAAGAATGTAATATCCTATAGGTAGAGAGGCCCTTTACAAAAGAAATACCAAACATAAGAATGAAAGTGAAATGTAATTGGGAAATACTTGATAAAATAAAAATACAGTAGAAACTAGATGATGTTGCTATGTGGATTTTCTCACTCAGTATGCAGCTATAGGGATCTTTTTTTATGTTTAGTGTCTCCTGTTTTCCATTTGAGTTAGTGTTCCTTCGTGCAGGTATTACTTTGTTTATTACCTCAAGTTGCAGAAATTATTATTCTATAAGATCATAATCACTCAAAAGAATTTGCTCAGTCATCAGCATAGGAAAAAACAAAAACATGTTGATGATGCATATATGGGTAGACAGACCCTAAAGATATTTCATAAGCATATATGTCTTAGACACTGCAGGTGGACAGTAACCTGACTTGAGGATTGAATAGGAAGAGGAGAGCAGGCTTGGAAAATTAACATGCTTTTAATAATCTCCACTCCCCCCAATTAACTTTCTTAAAGGCCCACTTTTTTCATACACTATTTTTTGCTGTATGGTTATGATTCATATAGTCATATTTATGAAGAATAAAAGTTTTAAATCAGTCAAAAGGCAATGGAGAACTGAAGATAAATTGTACTGTATTAACATAAAGAATTGCAGAAGAAATGGTGTAAAGATTGCAACAGAGAAGTGTGACTAGAAAAGGAGATGGACTGGTTGGGTACCGATAGATTGTTCGTACACTCTCACAATATCAAGAGAAGTAGAAAAAAGTTTCAGCCTTATAAAATGTTACCCCTTTTTGAAAATTTTATGGGACGATCAGGATGGAAAAGCACGCATGGGCTTGTAACTTCCATCTTTAGAGGATACTGACAATGTGTGAGTTCATAGAGCCACTGAAATAATGTCAAATGTGGAGTTCACTTAAGTCTTCTTGGTGTTGTGGTATGGTGATATCTGAGTTCTTGAAGGATTTGCCTGCAGACACAAAATTCTTGTTTGTGCTATAAAAACTTCAAATATCGATCCTACTAATGACTTTAGGAGTGTCTTTGTGGATTTTCCATCAAATTCGACACAGGCTAATAAATTTTTAGGTCACATCAACTGTTAAAGCCCATATTATAGTGGAATTGTGATCCTGTTGTTAGAGTACCTAAACTAGTTAATATATCCTCAAAATAAAAATATAAAAAGAAAGTTTGGCTATATAATGGAGAAAAGTATGATGAGTATAAAGTGCAGCACATGGTCAAGTAAAAAAAAAAATTTCAAGATAGGAAAAATTGGAATTTTGGGCAGCCACCATATGCAGTTGAAATTGGGAAGCATTAGTTTATAATAAACCACCTAAGCATAGCTGTGTGATTTTTCTCCAGAACACTCTTAACCTGGAACCAGAAAAACTGAAACTGATAATTGCATGCTAAGATGAGGGGTAGAGAGGAAGGTTAGCCTGGGCTGACATATAGAAAAAGATTGAGGGGACAAAGAAACATAATGTAAATTTGTTAACCGGGTCAGACTAGAAAAGGAATTGAGTAACTAAAAGACAGCCAAGGGACTAGGCAAATTGAAACTTCCAGTGAAGGTAGTATACTGGATATGAAACAGATAAAGGGCAAAGATGGGGTTTTTTGAGAGAAGTGTCATTAATTTTTTTTTTTTTTCTGGTGATGATCTGAGAAGTCTTTCACTTGGAATTTTTTGTCTTCATGATGAGGTAGGTCTTCAGTGTTGGATAAGGTTAGAGAGAAACTAAAGAATTGATAGATGTGTCCTAAAATATGTTAATAATTTTTCTTTTTTGTTTTATGCCTTGTGAGAACTTAATTGATTTGTTTAGTTATTGGTTTATTTTAGAACTATTACACTTTCCAGGCCTTCTTTTTTTTTTTTTTTTGAACCTTCTCTTTCTAAGATCACAAAGATCATTTTCCACTCATTGCTAGCCCTTGATTTTGAGCCCTGTGCATTGCACATGCCTAACTTTACCCTTAGTTATCTCCTCCTCATTCATCTATGCTTCAGTGTTGTAATAGTCACACACAAAAACATTGATTCACTTATAAATAACATGTTGCCAGACTCTACCCATTATATCTTTTATAACCCTTTTCATTATTATTTCTACCAGAATTCCACCATCACTTCTGTTTCTTTGAAAGATGTCTCTTACTGGTTTCTTTTCTGTCAACTGGTACTATTGCTATCCTACCTACTGCAGTTAATTTAGTTTTGTTTTGTTTTCGCATTTTTGCATTCCATTTTTACATTCAGTAGCATTCACCATTTGCATGGTGAAGCTTGCACTTGCTTCTGTTTTTTGGGGTGTTCAAGAAGCAAAATTATTGTTCTTTGTAAAAATGTTTCAAAAACCTCTTCATTATTAAATATACATCTTTTTCATGTATAATGAAGCTCAGATTTACAGAGTAGTTACCCTGGGGTGCATCCTGAGCTTCATTGCCCTTCAGAACACTTTCCCTTCTCCTGGATTTCCTGGTGAGGCAGAATAGTTTTGAATTTTCCTTTGTATTTAAAATCTGATTGTTCACAGAATCTGTTTCTAAATTGAATTGTTAAAAGCTTGCAGACTTTGTTTTTTTTTTTTTTTTCCTGGTGATAATTTGAGAATTCTTTCAATTAAAATTTTTTCTGTCTTCGTGATGAAGTCTTCAGTGTTCCTTGTGGTTAGCAGAGAGAAACTGAAGAATTGATCAATATTAATCCCTGAGGCAGGTAGAGAGAAAGCACTGATAGAGATCAGGTTAGCTCTATGGTCCCACCCTCTGGGGACCATGAAATCCAGGTATATAACCTCTGTAGAAGTCTTGGGGCAGTCTCACTTTGCCATATCCTGTCAAAAATTCCAGTTATTTCCCTAATTCTCCTTATAAATTTACCTGTGACCCCTCTCATGGTTGCTGCTCTTTTTTGGATCAGTCTACTGCATTCTGCCTCATAGTGTCTTTCTCCTTACCCCTCTTCTCCTAACCCCATCCTGTCTTCTAAGTGTCTCTCATGACCCCATTTCTCCTACTTATAGCTAATTCTTCTTTTAGGGTACTAAACCCCTTTCAGGAGTTAACCTACCAGTAGGACATGCCCCAACCTTATAGGGTGTTCTCTTTCTACTGGATAATTGAGTTCCACTGAGATACTTGATCTTTCTATGCTCTCCCAATTTTTATTTCATATTAAGCATTCCTGGTGTCTAGTATATTCCTTCATTTTGTTTGTAATCTATTCCCCTAAATAAATCTTATCTATTGCCAAAGAGAATAGCCCTTGTGAATTCTTCATATGACCAAATCTCAACTTTAGTGCTTGCCATCATCTGGTGTCACCTACATCATTCAGAAATTCTGGATACTTTTCTTCTGTGGTTTCCTACATTATAGTGCTAAGATTTTTTGACTTGTCATTTTCTTGTGGAAGATCTATGGTTTTTAGGTTGTGTCATTGCATTCTCTTTTTATGATTAATGTTTTGCTTACATAATAAATATGTTTTTTCTTTTCTTGCTTTTCTAGATTGTTCACTTCTATTTGCATTCACAATCAAAATCTGTTCTCTTTGGTGAAACTTGACATTAAAGACTCCACATTTTTTCTTGGCCAGTATTTTGTGATGATCATACATTTTGCTGTCATTATTCTCATATTTTTTCTTAATTATTCTGAAGCTGTGTTGTGTTTTCATACATATTTTCTTCAGATTTTATGAGGTCTTCTTTCTCTTTCAAGTTTTGAGTTATTTCCTTTATTTCGTAGTATTTAGTAATGAATGCATAACTCATTTACTAGATCTAGAGCCCATATTACTTTCTGTTATTACTTTTTTCCTATTGATTTATCTGTTTAAGGTTTTTGAGTGTTTCTTTTCTTGAAATCTTTAATAATTTCAGTATTTTTCCCTGTCACTTTCTAACTGCCTTTTCCCTGATTGTGTTTTCCTGGAGGTGAATTATAGAGCAACTAGGCTTCTTCCCATTCTAGTCAATTCACTGTTCATCATGCCTTAGTCCCAAGAAAATTTTTTTAGAATTGGACCTATCTAGATGTTAGGCTCTTTCTGTCAGTTTTACTGGAGTACTATGCAGGTTCTTATAATCATTCCCTAATCCCTCCTCCACAGTTTCCGGTCTTATTGTCTTCTCTTACTGTTTCTTAGTTCTTTCGCCAGGCACTAGCAGTCCCAATACTACAGAATTGTTTGGATTGGCACTGCCTCTGCTGGTACTGAAACAGAGCTTTGCAAGGCAAGCAGACATTCATACCTGAGAGACTTCAGCTACCTGACTGTCCCATAGTTAAGAAAGATTTCCAGAGCTTTGAGCTGGGGTCTATGTGTCTAACTCTAAAAAGTGTTAGGTGAAGACCAAGGTGTGGAGAATGGGTTTCTCATACCTAATTCAGAGTAAGTGCATAATTCAAAGTGAGCTTTGTATAAAATAGCCAAGAGGCAATTATTATTTAGATAGATAACAATTTTCATTTTACTTTATTCCTACCTAGATGAACTAACATGTAATTTTGACACACTGGTTTCAAAAGCTTTACATTAATCAATAGAAGATAATTTCTTTACCCTGTAGAAAGGAAGTGTTTAAAACAGTTTAGAATTACAAGAGAAGGTGGTATTGGTTACCTTTTTTTTTTTTTTATTGGCCCCATTCTTGTCCCTTTTATCTGGTAGCACTTCCTCTCTGGTAATATGTGTGAGTGGGAAGGTAACTTGTTAGCTTTTAGCAGTTTTTTTTAAATGACTGCTTCTGAAAATGATAATATCTAATTTATTGATAACTCATTGTTTCAAAGTGCATGATCCTCACAATAATCATCTTATGAGGTAGATTTTATTAGAATTATTATTTCCTTTTTAAAGTAAGAAATCTAAGACTCAGAGAAGTTGTAATTTACAATTTGAAATTTAAAGTCAGTACTTGAACCAGGTCTCCTGACTCCAAATCTAGCATAGTAAAGCTTACTGAACTCTTCATTCTTCTTGTCATCCACTTGTTCTGTAGTGGAAGTATTAATATTTAGTGATTAGCCAGAAAGAATAGAAATGGCTGTATCTATCCACATACTGCCTGATCCACCTTTAAACTGATTATTATCTATATATTTCTTTTTTAAAATTAAATTAGAATTTTTTTTCACTTTACAAAAATCTATTTTTTTGCCCTATTAACTTCTTCTCTGATCCCCACTCTTAAAAAATACACACAAGAAAAACCCCAAATCATTATAACAAATATGCATAGTCAAGCAAAACAGTTCCTGTTGTAGCTAGGTCCAAAAAACAATGTCTCATTCTGTACTTTGAGTCCATGAATCTCTTCTTTGTTAGGAATAAGATGCTGCACTTTATCATCAGTTCTTCGTAATTGTGGTTAATCACTATCAGTTAACTTTCTTATGTCCTTCAAAATCCTTCAAAATTTTTCTTCTGGTTTTACTCACTTAACTATCAATTCATAAAGATATTTTCAGATTTCTCAGATAATTCCTTTCATCTTTTCTTAGGGCATAATATTATTTGATTACATTCATGTACCATGGTTTGTTCAGCCATTCTTCAAATAATGGATACTTCTTGAATTCTAATTCTTTGCTACCATAAAAAGAGCTACTATAAATATTTTTATACATGTTGGGTATTTTTTTTTTTTTTGATTTTTTTTTCCTGGCATAGGCTTAGTATAGGTATTGTTGAGTTAAAATGTATACATAATTAACAATTTTTTGTTCATAGGTTCAGATTGCTTTGCAGAATGGCCAAACCAATTAATAGTGCCACCAACACAGCATGAATATTTTTTTCCCATGGCTCTTCCAATATTTATAATTTTTTTCTATCACTGCCAATCTTATGGATATGAAGTTGGACCACAGACACTTTAATTTGCATTTCTCTATTAGTGATTTAGAACATTTTTTCATATAGCTAATAAAAAGCTTGGGTTGAAAAATGGCTCTTAATCTTAAAAAATTTAAATCACTTTGATATATAATTGGAAATGAGATTTTTATCGGAGAAACTCACTGTATAATTCCCCCCCTCCTTATTTAATTGTTTCTCTTATAATCTTATTTTATATTGGATTTGTTTATGCAAAAGCTTTTACATTTTATATTTTTCTCCATCATATCCTCTTACGGCTTTTCTTCTTTATCTTTTGCTCTTCATATTGAAATGTAAGTCATTTATCTTTATTCCTTTTTAACTGTTCAGTCATATTTACCTTTTATATTTCTCTTTTATATTTCAAACTCCTGTGTTTGAAATTCAAAGTTCCACATGGCTCTGGTCTTTTCATCAGGAATGCCTGAAAGAGCTGTTTTATTAAAAGTCCATTTTTCCTCTAGGATTATAGTCAGCTTTGTTTGATAGATGATTTTTTAAAAATTTATTTTTAACAAAAATTGCTTTATAAATCATATTGGGAGAGAAAAATCAGAGCAAAAAGGAAAAACCATGGGAGAGATAAAACAAAAACAAAAAAAAGTGAACATAGTATTTGTTGATTTACATCATCTTCTTAGTTCTTTTTCTGTGTTCCGATGGCATTTTCTGTCCAAAGTCTATTGTATTACTTTGGATCAGTATACCACTGAGAAAAATCAAATCTTTCATAGTTGATCATCTTGCATTCTTGCTGTTATTGTATACAATGTATTCTTGATTCTGCTTGTTTTGCTCGGCATCAGTTCATATAAATCTTTCCAGGTCTTTCTAAAAGTAGCTTGTTCATCATTTTTATAGAGTAGTAATATTCCATTATCTTTATATACCATTTTATTTAGCCATTACACAATTGATGGGCATCCTCTCAATTTTAAGTTCTTTGTCAGCATAATGAGTACTACTATAAATATTTTAGAACATGTAAGTTCTTTTTTTCCCTAATCACCTGGGGAAACAGATGTAATAGTGATCAAAATAGTTATCAATAGATGATCAAAATGTTGGAGTCAAGGTACAATGTATCTGACTGTGGCTGAGCAGAGCTTGAAAGACTGTACTATGGGTTGGGCACAAATAGTTTATATAGAACACAGTTTTATGATTTTCTTTGGGCATAATTCCAAAATGTTGGGTCTGTTCACAGTTCTACCAGCAGTGAATTAATGTTCCAATTTTTCCACATTGCCTTCAGCAGTTGTCACTTTTCCCCTTTTATTATTTTATCAATCTGGTAGTTTATTAGATAATATCTCAACGTTGTTTTAATTTGTATTTTTAATAGTGATGTAGCCTGTTTTTTCACAAAACTATGTAAAAATAGTTTTTATTTCTTCATTGAAAGGCTGCCTATTCCTAGCCTTTGACCATTTATCAATTGGGGAATGACTCATATTCTTAAATCTGACAAAATCCTATATTTGGGATATGAGACCTTAATCTGAGAAACTGTCTATAATTTTTTCCCTAATTTTCTATTCCTAATAATTTTGGCTACATTGGTTTTATTTGTAGAAAATCTTTTTAATGTAATTGAAATTTTCCATTTTATACCTCACAATGCTGTCTCTTGCTTGTTTATTCATAAATTATTTTCTTTCTTAAGTCTGATAGTTAATGTGTTTCATCTTTTAATTTTCTTATGCTCTCTCCTTTCGTATCTAGTTCACGTATCCATTTTGACTTTATCTTGATAAATGATGTAATATATTGGATTGTGACTATTTTCTGCCAGATTGTTTTATAGCTTTCCAAAAAAAAAATATTTTTTACCAAAAAATGATTTCTTATCCCCAAAGCTTAAATCTTTACATTTATCAAATACAAGGTTACTATAATCATTTGCTACTGTGTATCATGTGTCTACCTTGTTCCCCAATCTACCTTTCTGTTCCTTAGCTGGAAGTAGGCAATTTTGATAATTACTGCTTTATATTATAATTTAAGATCTGGTACTGATAAACTTTCTTCCTTTATTTTTTTCCCTTTGATATTCATGACTTTTAGTCCTTTCAAATGAATTTTATTATTTTTTCTAGTTCAGTAAAATAATTTTTTGATGATTTAATTTGGACAGCATTGAATAAATAAATTAATAAGTAAATTTTCATTTTTATTATGTTGGCTTTGCCTACACTTGAGCAGTTAATATTTTTCCAGTTATTTAAATCTGTTTCTGTATAAAAAGTGTTTTGTAATTATATTTGTGTACTTTTGGAGTTTGTTTTAGGAGGGATATTCCCAGATCTTTTATACTTTCTACAGTTATTTTAAATGCATTAGCTATTACTATCTCTATCTACAGAATTTTGGTAGTGATTAAAAAAAAAACTGATTTATGTGGGTTTATTTAAATTCTGCTGCTTGAGTCTAATTATTCATTTTTTCCTCTAACTTTTTAATTGATTGTTTAGGATTTTCTAAGTATATTATATTATGTAAAGAGAGAGTTTTATTACCTAATTTCTCATTATGATTTCTTTTTTCTTATTTTGCTAGCATTTCTAATAAAATATAGAACAATTCTGGTGATAACTTGCATTTTTGTTTTACTTGTGATCTTACTTGAGAAGGCCTCTAGCTTACCTCCATCACAAATAATGCTTGCTTTTGCATTAGGTAGATGCTTACTGTCATTTTAAGAAAAAAATCCTTTATACCTATGCTTTTAAATGTTGTTTTTTAAATAAAAATGAGCATTGTGTTTTATCAAAAGTTTTTTGTACATCTATTGATATCCTGTGGTTTTATTAATATAATCAGTTATGTTAAGGGTTTTTCTTATATTAAATCACCCCTGCATTTCTGGTATAAATCCTACTTGGCTACAATGTATGTAGTCTTTGTAATATATTGTTGTACTTTCATAGTTAGTATTTTGTTTAGGGTTTTTGCATGAATCCATATTCTTTAATGAAATTGGTCTATAATTAACTTTTTTTTTGATCTTCCTGATATACGTATGAGTGTCATACTTATTTCATAAAAGGAATTTGAATAGGACTCATTCTTTGCCTTTTATTCCAAATTATTTAATATTGGAATTAGTTGAACTTAAAATGATTGGTAGAGTTCACTTGTAAATTCATCTGTTTCTCTGAGAAATTTATATTCTTGTTAAGTATTCTGCCTTTTCAGTTTTATTGGCATAAAACTGGACAAAATAACTCCTTATAATTGCTTTGATTTCATCTTCATTAGTGGCATATTCATTCCTATCAGTTTTTTTCTTCTTTTTATTTTTTTATTATAGCTTTTTATTGACAAAACATATGCATGGGTAATTTTTCAACATTGACCCTTGCAAAAACTTCTGTTCCAACTTTCCCTCTCCTTCCCTCTACCTCCTCCCCTAGATGGCAGGTAGTCCCATACATTTAAAATATGTTAAAGTATATGTTAAATACAATATATGTCTACATATTTATACAGTTGTCTTGCTACACAAAAAAATTTGGATTTAGAAAGAAGGTAAAAATAACCTGGGAAGAAAAACAAAAATGCAAGCAAACAATAACAGTGCAAATGCTATGTTGTAGTCCACACTCATTTCCCAGTGTTTCACTGGATGTAGCTGGTTCTGTTCATTACTGATCAATTGGAACTGATTTGGATCCTTTCATTGTTGAAGATAGTCCCTTCCATCAGAATTGATCCTCATCATTCCTATTAGTTTTCATACTAGTGATTTGGTTTTATTCCCCCTTTTAAAAAATCATATTAACTAATAGTTTAATTTTTTCATAAAATCAACTTGTATTTTTATTTACTAATTCAGTGGGTTTTTTTACTCAGTTTTATTAATCTTACCATTAATTTTTAAGATTTCCTATTTGATTGTTTAATTGGGGATTTTTATTTTGTCCTTTTCTAGTTTTTTTAAAAATTGCATAGTCATTTCATTAGTCTGCTCTTTCTAATTTAGTGATATTAGCAGTTAGAGATTTTGATTTTCCTCTGATTTCTGCTTTTGTTGTATTTTATTAGTTTTGATATGTTGTCTCATTATTGGTATTTTCTTTAATGAAATTGTTTCTATGATTTGTTCTTTAACTTACTATTCTTTAAAATTGTTGTTTAATCTCCTATTAGTTTTTAATCTGTTTCCATGGATCCTTGAAATGAATATGATTTCTATTGCATTATGATCTGATAATCAGGGATTTTTAATATTTCTGCTTTCCTGCATTTGATCTGAATGGGTTTTTTTGCCCTAATATGTGATCAATTTTTATAAATGTGCCACCTACCATTGAGAAAAAGGTATATTCACCTTTCGTTTTCTCTAAGAGATTTGTTGTATGTAGCTTATCTAAGATTCTGTTCACTTCATTTACTTCTTATTTATTTTTTGATTAGCTTTATCTAATTCTGAGAGGAGAAGGTTAAGGTCCCCCACCATTATGGTATTACTATCCGTTTCCACCTGTAATTCATTTAATTTTTCCTTCAAAAATTTAGATGCTATAGCATTTGGCATGTATAAGTTTAGTATTGATATTACTTCATTTTCTATAATATCTTTTATTATAATGTCGTTTCTCTATCTCTTATTTTTAATCTCTTATATTAGCAGAATATTCTATTCCAGCCCTTTATTTTAACTCTGTATGCATCTCTCATTTTAAATGTGTTTCTTGTAAACAACATAGTGGATTCTGGTTTTTAATCCATTCTGTTTTTTTTTTTTTTTAAATTTTTTATTTAATAGATGAATTATTCATATTCAAAGTTGTAATTATTAGTTGTGTATTTTCCTCTACATATTCTTCTCACCTTCTTTTTTACCCTGTTCCCTCCTAGACATTCTGATTGCTTCTAACTACTACCTTCCTAATTCATACCTCTTTTTGAAGAATACCTTCCTCTACCCTTCTGTTATTTAATTTACCCACCCCTCTAAAAATTCCTCTCTTATCCTCTCTCCCACTGTCCTATTTTTTAAAAATACATGTTTCTGAAAGTCCCTTCTCTATCTCCTTGTTCTTCTATTTCTTTATAAATTTAGAATACTTTTATATCTTTCTAGATAAATATTATTACTTCTTTCCAGTTCCAGTGAGAATGAAGGTCCAGCACTACCAGCCCTTTACCCCCACCTGCTTCTGCTATATTAGTTTTTCCATTCACCCTTCATTTATGTGAGAGTACTACTCCATTTTACCTCTCCTTTCCTAATTTTATTTTTCAGAACCATTCCATCATACACTACTCTGTTCCAAGTCTTCCATCTTGGTATGCTTTTTCAAACTACCCAAGTTATAATAACATTCTTAAGAGTATAGATAACATTTTCATTTCAACATTTTCCCATATAAGAAATAAATAGTGTGACCTTAGTCCTTCATAATTGGTTTTTAATATTTATCTTATATTTCTCATAGATCTTACGTCAAATTTTCTAATTAATTCTGGCCTTTTTGTCACAAATACCTGAAAATCTTTTCATTAAATGTTATTTTTTTCCTTTCCTTTAGAATTATACTCAGTTTTGCTGGGTTAAGTTATTCTTGGTTTCAAACCTAGGTCCTTTGCTCTTCAAAATGTTCCAAACCTTAGGTTTTTTAATGTACAGGCTGCTAGATTTTGTGTTTTCCTAACTACAACTCCAAAGGATTTTTTTTTTTCTTATTGCTTGTAGTATTTTCTCCTTAACCTGGGAACTTTGAATTTTAGATATCAGATTCCTGTGAGTTTTCATCTTGGATCTCATTCAGGTGGTGGATCAGTAGATTTTTTTTTTTTTCTATTTCTTTTATTTTAAATTCAGGACAATTTTTCTTGATGATTTCTTTTAATATTGTATCTTAAACTCTTTGTTTTGATCATAATTTTCAGGGAGAACAAGTCTTATATTGCCTCTTAGTCTGTTCTCCCGATCAGTTATTTTTCTAATGAGATGTTTCACATTCTCTTCTACTTTTTCATTTTTTTGATTTTGTTTTATAATTTCTCAACATTTTGCTTTCTTTTTGCCCAATTCTAGTTTTTAAGGAATGATTATTTTCCTTTAGTTTTTGGAGCTCTTTTTCCAAATGGATGACTTTTTAAAATTTTCTTGAATATATGCTCCCCCCTTTTTTCCCTCTAGTTTTCCTTCAACATATCTCATTTGACTTAAAAAATCTTTTAAAAAGTTCTTTCAAGAACTCTTTTTGGGTTTGTGACAATTTTACATGAAGTGTAGGAGTGTTTTTTTTTTTAAACTTTATTATCTTCTGTGTGAATCCAGATATTTATTCCTATAGTAGTTATCTATGGTGGTGTTCTTTTTCCATTGCTTTATATGTTATTATTATTGATGAGGTCTAGATTTGGGGTACCTGATAATGAAATTAGGGTTTAGTTGAGGTCTAGTGGCAGGTTTGAGGTACAGGGAGTCAAATAGAGCTCCCCTGCAACCCCTTTGGATTCGGCACAGGGATACGGTGGTAAATGAGGACTAGTGGCGGCATGAATCCCCAATAAAGGCATTTATCGGCCCAAAAGCTAGATTGATAAAAGAGGTTTATTATTGGGTTTGGAAGCAAGATTAAAGCATAGTTAAGGAAATAGGCGAAGGTAGAGATAAGGAGGGCCCAGACAGAGGGTCCAGTGGACAGAGAGTCCTGACATGACTAGCATGTTTGGGACCTCTGCAAAGAGGGGGTCCCAGCGTGTCCCTTTTATAATGGGAGATTTAGCTGTTTTATTCTACCATCCCTTTCTTTTAATATCAAAACCTAATAAAATTCAATCCCAGGTCTTTCATTTTATTTTACTTCTAAGATTTCTGATATTATGGGTCTAAAGGGAGGCTTATATCATCCCCTCCTTACTCCCTGTAGAAAATCTTTGTCCAATTTGTCACCTATGTTTACCTTTTTCAGAGTTTGTTTTTCAGAATTTCTGATTATTCCTAATCTTTTAATCAGGCATGCTCCATTTCATTAAAAATCCATTTTTGGGGGGCAGCTAGATGGCATAATGGGTGTACTGCTGAACCTGAAAACAGAAGAACCCAAGTTCAAATTCAGCCTCAGACACTTAACATTTCCTACCTATGTGAGCTTGTCTCTTTCTCTGTCTCTCTCTCTTTCTGTGTGTGTGTGTCTCTCTCAAAAGATCAATTTTTTTCTCCTTTGAAGGATTTTGTTTTGTTGGGTAAGTCATTATTGATTGTTAGTCTGTATCTTTTACCTTTTAGAATATGCTATCTCTTGTTTCCTTTTCCTTACAGTATTAAATTTAAATCTTGGCTATGATTTCTTAATGGTGGTTGTTCTGTCTTTTCAATTATGTGTGGCTTTTCATGACTTAATTTGGGGTTTTCTTGGCACAGATAATTTGAATGGTTTGCCATTTCCTTCTTCAATTCATTTCACAGAGGAAAAAACTGAGGCAAACAGGATTAAGTGATTTGTCCAGAGTCACACAGCTATTAACTGTTTAAGGTCAAATTTATTCAAATATTCCTGACTCCAGCCCCAGCATTCTATGCAATGTGCCACTTCTCTGTTCCAGATTCTTGATGCTTTAACTGGCTGTTTGTAGTATTTTTTTCTTTGATCTTTGAATTTTGACTTTGGCATTACTGGGTGTTTTCCTTTTGGAATTTCAGCAGGAAACTGATTAGTAGTAGGGGTTTTGTTTTTGTTTTCATGTTGTGCTCTGATTGTAATATAGGTAGTTTTCTTTTGTGATTGTTGAGGTATGCCAGTGAGATTTCTTTTTGATGTTTTCTTTTTCTTTCACTTTTTCTGATCTTTTCACTTTGTTTAATATTACTTTTTATCTCATGAAGCATTATTAACCTTTGTTTAATCCATTCTGATTTTTAGGGTTTTGTTACTTGGGGAAGGTCTTGTACCTTTTGTGCCAAGATATTTTTAAAGTTTTTCTCCTATAGTTCTCATTTATTTTGCATTTCTTTGCTCTATTGCTCGTTTCATTTTAACATTTTAAATTCATTTTTGTAAACACTTGTGTCATTTATTCTCTGAATTCTGGTTTGTTGGACAAGCTGAATTTTTAAGTTGTAAATGTTATTCTCTTCTGCATGGTTGTATGGTAGGCATCATAATAGTTTCTTTTATCTTTTTGTTTTTGTTTCTTAATAATTTTTCATTTTCCCACCAATCTTCTCTAAATAGGCCAGTGTGCTATATTGTCATGTAATCTTAGGGCTGAGTTTGCAGTCATGGCCCTCCTAAGGGATCTCCATGCCACTATCCTGGGTGAGAGACTGAGTATAAGATTTGCTCGGTGGTCTGAAGATTGAGTGCCTGTTCTAGGCCTCTCCTGTGCCCAGACTGCTGGCTGTCCTACAGCTGTTTCTGTGATTAGGGCTGGACACTATGAATATCTTAGCCTGTTTTGCCTAGCCCAACTGCAACAGAGGCATTGATGTCAGAATGAATAGAAGGCTAGCTTTAGTTTCAGGAAGACTTGTATTCAAGCCCTACTTAGGACATAGATTTAGCATTTTTAGCATGGGCAAGTCATTTAACCACTCAGTGTCCCAGGCACTTTTCTGAGATTATAAATTACACTTTTTTTTTTTTTTTTTGAGAGGTAATTGAAGTGACATGCCTAGGGTGACACAATTAAGACATGTCTGAAGCCAGGTTTGAGCTCAGGTCTTCCTGAGTGCTCTATCTACTGCACCATTTAGTTAACCTAAGGTTATAAACTATAGACAAGTTGTCAGTTTTCATCTGTGCAAGGAGCTTCTATATTGAGGCCTTCTTACATAAATGAAATAAATCTATACCCTGTCTTCTAAGAACAGGCAATAAAACTAAAGAAAGGGAAATTGAGACTAGTTTTGTTCCCTTGAATCTATTTAGCCAAAGTCTAAAGATTTTTAAATTTACTTTTTTTCCCCCCTGAAATGTTGATTTTACATTGTTAATGAATCAAGTAGGTGATGTACTACACTGAAAACTGCAATTCAAGTAAGAAAGACCCAAATTCAAATCTTACCTAGAACATTTATCAGCTATGTGACTCTGGCCAAGTCACTTAAATTCTCCTCATCTACAAAATGGGGATGAAATAGCACTTATTTCACATGGTTATTGTGAAGATCAAATGAGATAATATATGTAAATCTCTTTGTTAACCTAAAATATTTTGCAAATATTAGCTGTTCTTATCATCAGAACCATATAGGATATTGTTGTTTTATTCTAATAGCATCACTTGGGAAGTAAGAAGCCAATTCCTTTTTTTTTGTTGTTGTTGTTGTTATAATAACTACAAAAAAAAAAGCAGGGCAACATAGAGTTTGCAGTTATACCATCCCTAAAATATGAGTGTTGACACATTTTATAAGCAGTTAAAATATTTAGCCTTGGATGATTTTAAAAAAAAAATAAACCCAAAAGAATCTAGAAATTATTTTAGTGGCCTTTGACCATTTTGATTATCATCAGTGCTTTTTTCTTTTGGTTAAAATTAATTTTTAATGTGTCCTTAGGTTAAGACATCAGAGTTTTATAGATACTCTCGGCAGCTACGACATGAAGTTGAGCAAGCACTGAATTACTTTCATAGTGTTCACCAGCAGCCTTTGATGGAAATGAAATCCAGCCGCATCCGTTCTGCCAAACCCCAGACTGCAGTATTCAGAGGAATGATAGGACATAGCATGGTAAATAGTAAAATTCTTCTTTTACACAAACCACGGGTCTGGTGGGAGCTAGAAGGTCCACAAGTACCTCTACGACCAGACTGCCTTGCCATTGTGAATAACTTTGTGTTCTTGTTAGGCGGGGAAGAACTGGGGCCAGATGGTGAATTCCATGCTTCTTCCAAAGTGTTCAGGTATGACCCAAGACAAAATACTTGGCTGAGAATGGCAGATATGTCTGTACCACGTTCAGAATTTGCAGTTGGTGTTATTGGTAGGTACATTTATGCTGTGGCTGGAAGAACAAGAGATGAAACATTTTATTCAACCGAGCGTTATGATATCACTGAAGACAAATGGGAATTTGTGGATCCTTATCCAGTCAATAAATATGGACATGAGGGGACAGTGCTTAGTAACAAGTTGTTTATCACTGGTGGAATTACCTCATCATCCACTTCAAAACAAGTGTGTGTTTTTGATCCTAGTAAAGAAGGGACAATGGAACAACGAACAAGAAGAACTCAAGTAGCTACTAATTGTTGGGAGAATAAGTGCAAAATGAATTATGCGAGATGCTTTCACAAAATGATTTCTTACAATGGTAAGCTTTATGTGTTTGGTGGTGTCTGTGTCATCTTAAGGGCCTCTTTTGAGTCACAAGGATGCCCTTCCACAGAAGTTTATGATCCAGACACTGATCAGTGGACTATCTTGGCATCAATGCCAATTGGTAGAAGTGGTCATGGTGTAGCTATATTGGACAAACAAATAATGGTTCTTGGAGGCCTTTGTTATAATGGTCATTACAGTGATTCTATTCTCACATTTGATCCGGAAGAAAATAAATGGAAAGAAGATGAATTCCCACGGATGCCCTGTAAACTTGATGGTTTACAAGTTTGCAGTCTGCATTTTCCTGAATATGTATTAGAGCATGTTAGACATTGCTAAAATGTACATCTCCCTTAAAAGAAAGAAAGCAAAGCGTAGTATTTAAGGCTCTTAAGTACTTGTTGGTGTTATAGTTACTGAATGCATAAAGAGAAACAGGGAATGCACCTCACCAGTTTTACACTAACAATGCCATTGTTATGGTAATGTGAAGTTTTCTTTTCTCCTTGCCTTTCCCCCACCCTTTCCGTGGCCTCCTGAGCTCATGCAGTAAATACATTCTAGAAAATAGCAATTACACTTATAGCCTCTGGAAACAGTTGAATAGAATGATTCACTTGTTTGAAAAGTTGATTTTATACCTTAATCATTTTAAAGTGTCAAGGTAGCATTTGTTAAGTCTTCCAGAAGAAGACCTTCAAATGTCATTCAAAGTTGATTTCAGTTATTTCTTCTATCTAAAATCTTCTGGATTGCTTATTATGTCAATATTTCACTTTTGGTTTTGTCATACAAACAGCTTAAAACTACTTTTTGCATGGCTTTTGTATATATAGTAGTCTGCTGAAAATGCAAAAATATAAATTTTCTACTAAATTAACAACTTTTTTATACTCAGAACACTATTTCTATGCTGCCTTCTATTGTCTGCATTGTGTTTGTAAGTGAAAAAAATATATGCACATGTGAATACATAATAAAATCTATATACAGTGCATCTTTTTTGTGTGGTTAGGATCTTACATTTTTAATTAGTGCACAAATTGTCAGTCATACTTGTTGAGTTTTAGATGTAGTAACATCTTTTCATATATTAATATTAAAAACAAAGTAACTGGAGGCCTCATTTGGTATCAGAGTACCCTATCTTTGGTACATACTGATTGATTCAGTAACATTTGAACTCTTTATATTCATGATACATATATAAACTCATGAAGATTAAGATTTTATATTTATTTAGAAAGTAATTATTAAGGTAAACCACATCAATGTTTGTCTTTCACTTTTGAACATGTTTCTCTTTTCAGTACATTTGAATGTCATTCTACTTGTAGTGAGAACTGGATATGTCTAAGCCCTAATTCTGCAGTGTGCAAGCACTTTTTACCACTCTAGTAGTGGTTATACTCTACTGTATGTAATTGAGATTCAGTAGTGGTATTATTTATGGTTTGTATTTGAATCTAATAATAATTTTCAGGTATCATAAAAGGGTGTTGAATTATGAAAATGAGAAACATAAATTTTAAAACTGGCCTGATTTACCATTTCCATACTAAGAGAGAAATAATAAAATGTCAGCAGCTATTATCTTTACCCTCATGCCCTTTTCTTCCTTTAGATTTTTGGTTATATCACATACATAATTAAAATATCTTACAAAATGAGTTTAACTTCAATTTCCTCTCCCTTTTTTCCCTCCACTCCCATATCTGCCAAAGCAGGGCTGCATTTCTGTTATTAAGCATTAACCAACAGCCCTTAGATAGAACTTAATTATAATTGTAGACATTAGGAACAAACTGTTAGCAAATTAATAATTACATCCTCAAACTTTTTGAAATTTATCAGATTATTTTTTTCTTCTAAATATCTAGTGGCATTAGTGATCAAACCCTTATCTTCTGTTTTTTGTACTAAAGTACCATAGATCATGAAGAATCGTAATGCCAAAGTTAAAAAATGATCAAGAACAATTTTTAAAAATACATATATTAAGAAGGGTGCTTTAGGACTTAATGTAACATTAATTGTTTAAACTCAAATAAAATTGTTTGGTTGAGTATAACTTGGGAAATTTGTTTTCTTGTAGCATCCCATGTTCAAATTGGTGTTGTTTTTCTTATCCTGGAATTGGCACTCAATAGGCTAGGCCTTCTGTGACATTCATGCAGTATTATAATACTGTTCCTTAATTTTCTAGTTCTATACAAATTTTTATTGCCCCTATCTTTGAAAATAATGTGGCAAGGTAAAATTCCAAAAGAGAAGCTTCCTGGTGACTTCCTTCCCCTTTTCCCCTCCCCTCAACCCAGTCTAGGTTATATTGTGAAGTTAAAGCTGGTTTAAAAATAACAAAATTGTCCATTTTTGTAACAAGCATTAAGATAAATGAATAGGTATATAAAAACCGAAAAGTAACCTTTAATTTGAGAAAAGTCATTATTAATCTGTTTAAAGGAAAACATTTTGTTAAAGTAACCTCTTATAATTCAAACTACAACCAAGTCTATGAACAAATGATTAATCTGGAACTGTTCATCTGAGCAAAGTTTTAGTTTTAGGATATGATTGGTTGTTTTCAGTTTCTAAGAAGTATATTGATCAATGCTTTTCCAAGTTATATACACAAGAGCTTTCTTCAGCTTTGTTAAAAAATAGACGAATGCCTGGCTTCTTAATATTTACTAAAATTTTACCTTCCTTTTCCTTTCAATAAGATTTTGTGAGCAGTCTTGGTAAGATTTCCCCCTCCCCCCCCCTAAAACTGCTAAAAGTTTTTCTTCCTAGTTAAATGCAAAATGAGAAAAATTTCTTTTTATACAATGTCTTTTCATCTTTATATCTTTAAAAGTGCTCCATCTTATTATAAATGAAGAAAACAAGAAAAGATAAAAACACATTTTATTCTGGTGTCTACATCCAGGGTTTGGGGTTTTTTTTTAAACCATATTTTTGTTTTTCTTTTACTCTTTTCCTGCTTATCTATGTCTTTATAGCTAATGTTAGGGAGAGACCTGAAAAAACAATCAAGTTCAAATGCTTGATGTTTTATGTTAAAGGTAATAAGGCCAAGATTAAAGTTTGTAAAACAAATGTCATGAAATCCTAACTTGAACAATGGTGTTCAGTCTCATGAAAGTCCTTTTTAAACTGATATTAATGGTAATCAGTTTTGAGCATTAATAATAATTGAGGTTTGCTTGGGTTCTGAATGTATAATGTCCAAGAAAGAACTTTTAGCTATGTATATTTATATTTCTAATGGAGATTAGTTTAAATCCGTAACTAACTGACATTCCCACGTAAAATTGTGATTTAACTGTAGAGATTTAGTTTAAACTACAGGAATGGTTTTCACAAACATTTTTTTTTCAAGTTTATTTTACTATTTGTTTTTTCCCCCTGGAACCATTTGTACATTTTTATTAATGTACATTCTACCTATGCTCAAAACAGTGTTTTTTAAAAGTTCAGATAAGTGATTTGAAACTATACAGTGTCACTGTTGTGATCTTTCTACATACTTAATATGAGTAAACTTTTAAAAATTTGACAAAAATAGGTCATTTTTATTTGCCCTTCTTTATTAGACAATTTGTTGCCTTGCACTTCTTCAGTCTTTCTTTTCATGGTAATATAAGTTGTGATGCTAATTTACTTAAATATCTTGTAGTTCAACCTTTTCTTAAAATGTAAAACTCTCCCATTGACCCTTTTGTTTTTAAAGATGTGATTAGAAAAAATAACTGCTTTTAAAAAACAGTTTAATTAATAGAATATTATTTTTTGAGAAAATTTTCTATTCCTTCTTCATGCCCTGCACTTTGCTAGAGTTAAGATAATAAATCGTGAAATACTGACTGAGCCCTTCTCTAACCCACTTTAAACTTGTACCTTATGAAGCATTCTAGAAAGCATGCTGTCCTGATGTTAAAAGGCACATTTACTAGTATGTGAAGTAATAAAGTAAAAAAACAAATGGAAAGGTCTGTCTTAAATGAAAGTAAAAGTTAGAATGTTTTATAATAAATTATTTGAGATAAATACTGTCCTAGAAATATTAAATATTCTGTGGGCTCTTCATTTTTATATATGTATATGTGAAGTTAGGTCATAACATTTCATTTTGTATAAGCTATCAAATTTTTTTTGGAGAATCCATGATTTGAAAGTCTCAATTAAAATATAAATGTAGGCCAAAATGTAAATTGTAGACATCACTGAGAATTATTTGGCAATCAGCAATGAAAATGCATTGCTAATGGCAGCTTTCTTAGGTCACTTAACTTAACCATACATTTAAATCTTGTTTGCACATTTAATCATTTTTAGAGATCATGAGCTTGATTGTATCTTTAGATTAAACTTGGTTTGAAGGAGAGACCCCCCAAAATTAAAGAACTTCCCCTTAAACAAAGTACTGAAATTTAGTCAAACAGCCAATAGAATTTAACATTAAGTAATAGTAGAGTGAAGTAATAGATAAACTCCTGGAAGTCCATTATCCTAACAGTACTTTAATATAACTTAAATATTAATAATATAAGCTATAATAATATTGAGAAAATTTCATTTTTTTACTTTTTAGTTTTGTTTCTTATTGATACTCTTGAATTATTTTATACACCTTTGGGAATAATTATATTAAGTTGAAGAATTCTATTAATCTCATATTACCAGTATGCCAGTGAGGGGTGAGGTATTTGCTTTCTAAAAGAATGTTTCCAATAAAGTAAATTGGAGAAGTTATTTTCTACCTAACCTGTATGCACCAGGGCTCTTGGGCATACATTATAGAAATATTTTGAGCTTTTATGTACGTTTTGGGCTAGTAGTCTTAACAGCAACCCCAGGGTTGTTATAAAATTCTTAGACTAATTTAAGGTTTGCCTTTTATAACTGTTTTGAAAAGCCTTTACATTTTTGTCAGGTAATTTTCCCAAACTGTGGATACAATCTGTTCAGACATATATGTATATGTTATCCATTCTGTTTTTAAATTGAAAAAAAATGTAAAAAGTGTGTATAAAGAAAATTGTAAATAAAATATTTTTAATCTTTAAAACTTACTCTTTGTTCTTTATTTACTGTGCTTATACTTGCTTTCAAATTCTCTATGTAAAAATCATTAATTTCTTAATATTATAAACTGGTTTAAGTTTTAGCACAGGGGAAATAAGATTCCTGAGTATATCTTCAATCTTAAGAGTCACACTTAGAATCTGTATGGAAAATTAATTAATATAACTTTGACTAGTTATATTCAAAAAGTTTCATCAATATGCTTTTGAAGGTTTGAAACATCAGCTATCACTTCTTTGGGCCTCCACTTTGTTGATGAATTTTAGTTTATGGTAACTAAAAGTCTGTACCAAAATTGAGTAACCTTTTTTGAGTTGTAACTCTTAAAGGAATTCCTGAAATTTTGGATATTAACAAAAACAGATCTGCTTTCACTTAAGTGCATTTTCCCCCTGAGACTCCATCTTGAAACTGATTAATCTACTACCTGGAAGTTTCACTTTAATACCTATATGGCAAAATATCACTTTGCTGATATTTAGCCATAATATTAATTTTGTTTTTGAGATCAATACAATATTTTGATGGATTGATTTTATTTTATTGCTTTTAAATTATCAGTATAATTGTATGATTTGTGACTTTTGTCATAGAATTTTAGCTTTCTAAGCCTTATTTCCTTAACCTATAAAATGTGAGTTTTTCTAAGTTGGTTTACAATTTTTTTTATTGTTATTATCTGTAAAACATAATATTCTAGATATTGTTGTTATACAGGAACTATATAGTGTCCCCAATTCTTTTAAAGGAATTTCCCTTCTAACTGAGGAGACAGGATACATTTTATTAGTGGAATTTGATTGCAGTCTTTTTCTGAGAAATGCCTTTCTTCTAAGAAAAAAAATTGTAAGCATAACAGTACTTGACATTTTAAAAATAATCTCACCTGAACCTCATACAACCCTGTGAGAGAAATAGAACAATGCTATTATCCCCATTTTGCACTGAGAATACTGAAGCTCAGAGAGATTCTAACTTGTCACAATTTGTTGTCTCAGATTCAAGGTCCCAGGTCTTTTGTAACTTTCAATTCTAGCATTCTTTCCAGAATACCAAACTGGTTTTTTATACTTATGTAATTTGTATTATAAATTACCTATCCTATCGTACGAAATAAATATTTTATATTAGATTATATATCTTATTGAATACTATTCAAATCAATAATTACATTGGTACCTCTGTAATTACATTGATACCTCTGTATTGTGCACCAGAATCCATATAAAATGTGGAAAGAAAAGAGGAAATAGGTTAATCACAAAGAGAAATAGAACTATTTTGCTTGAATAGTGAACTATATAAGCCTCCAAGGAATGGGCACCAGAAAAAAAGAATTTTATAGGTTATTTCACACTTCTTTCCTGAAGCCTAACATACCACTTTCAAATCTATGTATCTGTCCCATTCTCTCTTCAAAAGAGAAAAAAGCTCAAAGCTTCATGTTCACACAAAATGCCTTTTGGACATCATAAACTTGATGCCTTGTGTAGGTATCTACAACACAATATACTAAAAACAATTCATTATTGCTTTTCCCAAAAATATTCCTAAATTTTTCTATCACTATCAAGGTCGTCCCCCCAATCATCCAGGCTTTTTAACCTTGATTTCATCTTTGACTGTTCTTTATGACATTTAGGTGCAGCTAGGGGACACAGTGGATAGAGTACCTATCCTGGAGTCAGGAAAACCAATTTTCCTGAATTCATATCAGGCCTCAGACACTCAATAGGAGTATAACCTTGGGCAAGTCACTTAACCCTGTTTTCCTCATCAGTAAAATGAACTGGAGAAGGAAATGGCAAACCAGTATTTCTGGCCAAGAGAAACCCAAATGGGGGTGTGAAGAGTTGGACATAATCTGAATAATACACCCCACTTATCCAATCGGTTGTTAAATATTTCTGCTTCCACATCAGCTGTCATTTCTATCCTTTTTTCCCGGGCCATATAGCCACAGCTTTAATTCAGTTGTTGCCTTTCATCTAGATTTTCCCATGTCTAGAATATATTCTCCCCTTCCCTAGGCCTTGTCGAATTCTCATGTTGATTCAATATTTAGCTTGTCAGATTTCTTCATGAAACTTTTCCTGATTTCCTCTCCCCAACTCCAGCTGTTAACAGAATTTTGTTGAGTGGAGTTGTAATAATTTTAACTTACATGAAATGAAATATTTGTAAAGTATTTAGCACAATGCCTGACACAAAGGTTTATTTCTTTCCTTGTAGCTTTATTGTATATATCTACATTATGTTTATATTGTCTCCTCTAACAGAATATAAGTTTTTTTGAGTAAAGGGACTTCACTTTTGTCTTTATATCCTCATCACCTTGCATAATGACTGGCACTTAGTAGGCACTTAATAAATGCTTATCAATTGAATAAGTAAAAAGCATCCTACTTTGAATTTTTGTTATTCTCTTACATGGATCAGGATTATGCTCATAGCGTTTAGAACTGGAAGGGACTTTTGAAATCATCCAGCTCAGTATGCATTTCATAGCTCAAAATTGAGGCCCAAGGAGAGGGTAATTTGCCAAAGATCAGATGGGTGATTAAACAGATCTGGGTTTTAAAACTGGATAATTGATTCTAAAGCAAATGCTGCCATATTACAGCTATGTAAAGTTGGCAAATTATTCCAAAAACAGCACAAAAATGAAAGGAATTAGCGTCATAATATACCCAATATGAGGTCATCTCTGTTTATTATAGCTAAATGGTATAGTGTATAGAACAGAATCTGGAGACAAAGTCTGGATTCAGATCCTACCTTATTAGCTATTTGATCCAAAGCAAGTTACTGAACTCTCTGCCTCAGTTTCTTTATTTATAAAATGAGGGGATTATCACTCACCTCTGAGGTGACATGTAGTTTAAATTAAAATATACAAATATGTATTATTACATAATACATATATTTAAGGTTTTAACTATCTATATATGGATATATTATGTGAAAATTTCCATTGAAGAGTAGCTCACCACTTGTCAAAATATCCATTTTATTTTTGAACCATTCTCATTGTTGGGAAGTTTTTCCTGACGTGAAATCTTACTTTGCCTTTGCACTGAAATGTGCAAATTTAGAATCATCTTTATTCCAAATGTTCGCATGTACTTTTTGTATCTGACCTTTGCTAGAGGCTCCCAAGTTCCTTGTTGGTCTGATCAGTCACGGTTGGAGGCACTATACTTTGATCCCAACATAGCGATGTCATTTTGGTCCTCTTTGAGAATGAAGGACAACAGCCAATCAATTGCTATTGGTAGGCCTTCTGAGGCCAAACAGATCAAGTCTGGTCCCTCCTATGACTGACAGCTTCCAAATACTTGATAACTATCATGTTCCATCTCAGTCTTTTCATCCGGTTTGTCATCCTCAGTTCCTCCAAAAGAGTCTCATTCATAAGGAGTCAAGGTCTTTCACCATCCTGGTTGTCCTTTGAATACTCTTCAGCTTTTCAGTGTACTTAAACCATGGTGCCCAGAACTGAACGCAGAAAAACAGCTGTGGTTTGACTAGGGTGGACTACAAGCTGTGCCTCCCAAAGTCACACAAGATGGCATCAACTCTTTTTGTTTACTCAGCACCTTGCTGATTCACATTTACCTTGCAGTCTACTAAAACTGCTTTCTAATCATTGTGCCTCATATTCTATATTTGTCACATGTCTTTTGAACCCAAATGTAAGATTATACATTTATCTGTAATGAATGCCATCTTAATTAAATCGGTCTCAATGTTTTAGCCTATTAAGGTATGTTTTTTTTTTTTTAATCTCTTGTCCAAGGTTTCAGCTATGCTTCCCAGCTTAAAATTTGCAAATGACAATAAGCAAATTTCACGAATATATATCCGTGTCTTTATCCAAATCTTTCATAAAAATGTTAAATAGCACAGAGCCAATTCCACTACAGACCTCCTGTCCCATTTACATTGAAATATTTTTAAATTAAATTTTAAAAAATTAACAAAAATTGATTTTTTTTCTCTCTTTAATCATCATACCATTCCCTTCCCTCACTTTCATTAAAGAGAAACAAAATTCCTGAAATGAACATGCATAGTCTATTGACTATAGTAATGTCCAATTAGTATATATCTCATTTCATACTTTGACCCTGTCAATCACCTCTCTGTCATGAGGAGGCTAATGTGCTTCATCAGACTTTTGGAATCATGATTATCATTGTTTTATCAGTGTTCTTAACTCTTTGAAAGTTGTTTTTAGAGTGTTGACAAAGTAAGATGAATTAGCATGAGGCGGAAGACTATTGATATTTAGTAGAGCATGGAACCTCAGCATGGTGGCAATTCTCACCATGAAAAATAAAAGAATTTAAGTCAGAAGGAACGATCTGGGAAGAGAAAAAGCACTAACATTAAAGCATGATCTCTATATGAACAAAACATTGATCTTAAAGATAGAACAAGTAGAGACAACTTGGGGATTATGGGTATCCCAGAATAATATGACGAGTCAAAAACCCTGAACACCATAATGCAAGAAATAATATGAAATAAACATATGAAAACATAAAAATAAATGCTAATTGAAAGAATCCAGAGATTGTCTCCATAATGGTAATAATAATTGTTAAAATTCTTAAGACAGAATATATTTTGCAAGTAACCAAGAGAATGATTTTCAAATATAAAGGAAAAGAAATATGAATTACACAAGACTATTTGTAGTCACAGAAGGGAAGGGAATAACATGTGCAGCCAGTGGTGACCTATTCTGCAAATCTGAGCCTAATTAAATGAAAAGAGATGGCTGTCCAATAAAAAAGATTTTTGAAATATTCATTAAATTAATCCTTCCTACTGCCACTTCATTGCCTGCTTCCTCAAGTAAGATGAGAAGTCAAATGTTTCTCTGTCCATGTGCTCTGGTTCTACATTTCTTAATGGGTACGAGTTGTCCCTTGAGAGAAAGTGCCAAGGGGTTGGATATCTTCCATCTCTCCCAAATCAGTGACTTCCATCTGAACCATCATCATAAGGCAACTTCTCCCTTTTGCTGCCAGTTCAATCTCCAACTTCAATGTGGAGAATTTCTGATTCAAAGAACTCCCTTTGACTTCAGACTTTTCATTTCCTGCCACCCCTGTACTTTGAAGGAAAAAAAGGAAGAAAGTTGATAGAAAATGGAAATTCTTTCTATTCTGTTCAAGTTTCTTAATCTGTGGTATCCTTTTTTGTGCCTAATTTTAGCCTTGAGAGAGAATGGTAGTGAAACAGGATCTTCCACCTAACAACATGTGTTTTCCATCTCAGACTACATTTGCCTCCAGTGTGTTCTCCTTTTTGAAAAGGAGTAGTGCTGGGGCAGCTAGGTTGCACAGTGGTTAGAGGACCAGCCCTAAAGTCAGAAGGACCTGAGTTCAAATCTAGTCTCAGATACTTAATACTTCCTACCTGTGTGATCCTGGGCAAGTCACTTAACCCCAATTACCTCAGCAAAGAAAAGAAAAGGAACAGTGTTTTCCATCCAATGCTGAATGCTTTCACACCTTATGGCTTTCATATGCCAATGATAACCCCTATAAATCATTGTCCAATCTCCCATTTCTCATCCCACCTCTTCACATGTGATTTTTTATTCCCAGTCCTCTCAATCCTTCCAAACCAAAATTTTAACTAAACACCACCCATCCCTGTTCCCTCTAGAATACCTCCTCCATGAGTAGCCAACTTCTCTTAATCCTATATTATTTCTCTCTTCTTCCATTTACTAGTTATTGCTGATACCTCCTCCAAATTGGGGCTCCCCCAAATGATAAAGCTTTCTTGTCCTCCCTTTCTAGTCTTGATGGTATTTTCACTTATTTTCATCATTTCAGTGGTCAAGAGGGAGTTGCAATACTCTTTGCTCCCCATTGCCAGTTCCAGATTCTCTCCCTTCTATCACTTGAGCAACTCTTTCCTGTGAGATTCATGTAATTCATATTTAACACTCAATAAAAATCCTGGTAGCTCTTGTCTATATATCCCTACATGACTTCCCTTCCTTCCTCAATGAATTCAATATATGGCTCATAACTCTTTCTAAAGGGTTTCAAAATACATATAACCTCTCTTCAAACACTATAGCCACTAAGTTTCTCAACCTATTTATTTCTCATGACTTTAGTCTTCCACCCTACCTCATTTACAATAAAATGGTCATACCTTTTATGTTGCCATCACCAATGTAGCACCTGCATGTTCAAGAATTCTGAAATCCCTTTATATGTACATAATCTATAGACTTTTCACCTTACAAAGGGAATAATCCTCCCTTACAAAGTCTCATTGCTCACATCAAGACCTCCATTTCTTTGACCTCTCAAATCTCTCCCAGGCCATCTTCTCTGTTTTCCCCATTTTGACTCCTTCAAGAACTAATTTAACTCCATGTCCTCCTTTGAATCCTTAGCACTCAGCTGACTGCATCCCATGAAGACGATATATATGTTGCTAAACAAAGATAGAGAAAAAATTTTGTAGCCATTTTGACTGGGTTCACTAGAAATTTATGTAATGCAGCCTAAACTGGACAGTATTATACCCTTCTTATAAACTCACTATCATCTAACTTGCTCTTCCAATCCTCTGCAAACTTTTCATAGATCCTTTCCCACCTAAGAACTTTGCCTCATATTTTTCAGGAAAAAATGAAGTCATTCTTTGAATTTCCCCTTCTCCCTTCTTTTTCTGTCACCCACATAATGTTCTGCCACTGTCTCCTTCAACCCTCTCTCAAATGATGAGGTGATGTTACTCCTTACCAAGGCTAATTCATTGCTTACTTAAGCAATTCCATTACATCCTAATACCTCCAAATACATTGTCCCTTTATCATCTCCAGTCTCTCCCTCTCTACTGCTTCATTGTCTGCTTCCTAAAAACATGCCTACTCAGATCTCCATTCTGAAAGAACCTTCACTTCATCTTTTCATCCCCTTTTAACTATCATTTTATCTCTTCTGCTCTTTGTGGCTAAACTTCTTGAAAAAAGCTCTCTCTACAATAGAATTTTCTACTTCTTTTTAGCTACTTATTTGACTTCTGACTTTATTATATCATAAAAACTGCTTTCTCCAGTGACCAATGATGTATCTGCATCTCTCTGCAGTCAGTAACACTGTTGATCACTTTGTTCTCTTTTACTCCATTCTTTCTAGGTTTTGGGGATACTGATTCTCCTACAACTTCTTTTCAATATCTTTGTTGTATCCTCATCTTAAAAAAAAAAAAAAAAAAAAAAAAAAAACAACTTTTGTTTTCTGCCAGACTAGTTTTCAGATTTCCTAGCAGTTTTTATGAAATAGAATACTTTCCCCAGTAATTGAAGTCTTTGGGTTTATCAAACACTAATCATACTATGTTGATTTGTTTATGTATGTTGTTTGATATATTCCACTTATAACTACTCTCTCTCCCTTCTCTTTTTTTTCTCTTTCCCTCCCCTTTTTCTCTCTTAATCAGTACCAAAATAATTGTAATGATTATTGCATTATTGATTATTTGTAGGACTATTTAAAGTCTGGTAGTGATATACTATTTCCCTTGATACTTTTTTTTAAATTACTCTAAGATTATAGACCTTTTGTTCCTCAGTATCTATTTAGTTATTTTTTTAGGTTTTAAAATACTTAAGAAAATTTGATTTGCATAGTGCTGAATAAATAATTAGTGATTTTTAAAAATTCCATTTGTTCAACCTACCCATGAATAATAAGTATTTCTCCAATTGTGTAGATGTGGCTTCATTTTTGCAGAGTTTGGGTAAATCTTAGTAGGTAAAATACCAAATATTTTATAGCTTATACTTTGAATGAAACTTCTCTTCCTAATTATTCTTCATAGGTTTTGTTGATTATATTGAGGAATGCTGATGATTTGTATATATTCTTGATAAAGTTATTCAACTTATTTTTAATTGCCTCTAGGACTTTCTAAGTATATCACCATATCATCTGCAACAAGCAATGCATATGTTTCATTTTTTTGTGTATGTTTATTCCCTGAGTTTCTTTTTCTTGTCTTATTTATAACATTTCTAGCACTATTTTAAATAATAGTGGTAATCACTATTTGCTTGGTTATCTTTGTTTGGGATAACCCTGATCTTTTTTCCACTACCTATAATGTTTGCCTTGCATCTAGATAAATGCCATCTATTAAATTTAGGAAATGTCCATTTATTCTTGTGGTATCTACAGATTTTAATAGAAACAAATTTCAGATTTTGTCAGTTGTTTTTAACATCCAATTATATAATCATGTTTTTTATTATCTATGTTATTAGCATATTTGTTATGTTTATAACTTTCACTTCACTGAAATAACCTTAAATTCCAAATGGTCATAATATATAATCTTTCTAATATATTGTAGCCTGCTTGCTAGTATTTTTTTATTTTTATTTTTGCATCAGTGCTTTTTAGGGAAATTGTTCTAAAGCTTTCTTTGTCTGCTTTGCCTTTCCTGATTTATTAATTAAAACCATATTAGTATCACAGAAAGAAAGTGAAATGGTGCCTTTTTTCTTATTGTAAATAATTTATATACTTATATATAATAATTCACTTGTGAAACAGTTTGGTTTTGGAGAGTTTTTTCCCTTTGGGAATTAATTTATAGCTTGTTTACTTTCATAATTGATCATAAAATGCCTAAAAAGGCATACATTTTCAGTCATGGCTAATGTAGTGAATTATGCAGTCACATATTGAAGACTTTAATTTTCAAGTTTTTAAAAAATTGCTCAGGATTAGAGGGATAGAATAATAAAAATAAAAATAAAAATAAAATGATGAATAAAAGAGAAGCAGGGAAACTATGTCTAAAGACACCATAAAGAATCAATATCAATACTTGACATATAATATACATATATGCTCAATGGTATAACATTTAATACTTAAAGGAAGAAATCCATCAAATTACAAGCAGAATGAAAAGTGAAACTATAACCTTTTCAAAACTAGACAAATATAGCAAAAAAAGATAAATAGGAAGGAAGTACCTGAAAACAATTTTAGAAAAGTTAATTATGTTACATCTCTGCAGTTACTGAATTGGAATAGAAGGCAACTTATCTATTTCTTTGCAGTATACAGCACCTTTACAAAAACTGAACATTTATGGGAGTATTAAAAACCTCACAAATAAAATAAAAACAAATATATCAAGCTAAAATATCAATATTTCTAAGATTAGAAATGTTATTAAAATTAATTTTTAAATCCTTTATTGATTTACAGCACAATAAAAGTCATTTTAGAAAAGAATAAATAAATAAGTAATGTTAAGTAATTGGCAGGAAAAAGAATACATTGTGAATAATTGAAAATTTTATTTAAAAAATAACAACAATGAGATAGCATACCCAAATTTTTAGGATATAGCCAAAGCAATTCTAAGGGCAAAATTTTTATAGCTCTAAACACTTTCATCAACAAAAGAAACAACAGGTCGATGAATTGGACATAAAAGTTAAAATAAAACAAAATCAACAGATTAAAAATTCCAGCTAAAGAAAAAAAAATTCTAAAAATTTAAAGAAATTAATGAAACCAAAAGCAAAAATTCCTCCAAACCATTGACTTGATGAGAAATTTTTCCTAATTATATTCCAATAAATTTACAAATAAAATGGATATTCACAAAAATATAACAGATTAACAAGAGAAATAGAGCATTAAAATAATCTAATTTCAGCAAAAAGAAGTCCCATAACTGAATTCCCAAGGAAAAGAATGCAAGGTAGGTTCAGAATTAGGAAAACAATGAACATAATAGACCATATAAGTAACAAAACGATAAAAATTACACATCTATCTCAATAGATGTGCTAAAGTGAAAAAAAAATACAGTATACAACATCCATTTTGGTTAAAATGCTAAAAAGCACAGAAATAAATACATTTTCCCTTAATTTGATGACTACATCTAAAACTAAGAGGGTTACTAAATGTAATTGGGATAAACTAGAGAATTATTTATGACATCACGAATAATTAAAATGATCCATTATCAATATTATTATCTGACATGGCGCTAGAAATAGTAGTATAAAAGGACATTTAATGATCCCTGTTTTTAGATAATATGTTGGTCTATGTAAAGAGACAAAAAAAGTCAGCTAATATTAATTGAAACAAATAAAAATAACTTCTGCAGAGTAGCTGGATAGAAAATAAAGCCATAAAATTCCAAAATAAAAATTCTATTTAAAATGCTATTCTATGAACAAGACACCCTATCTCTTGGCTCTGGGCATTTTCTTGGACTGTTTCTCATGCCTGGAGTGCTTTTGTTCCTCATCTCTGCCTCTTGACTCCCATTGCTTTCTTCAAATCCCAACTAGAATCCCATCTTTTATAAGAACCTTTAATTAAAGGGCTTAATTCTAGTGTCTTTCCTCTGTTGATTATTTCCTATTTGTCCTATATGTAGATTGTCCATATGTACTTGTTCGCACAAAGTTATTTGAATGTTGTCTTCCTTTTCAACCTAGTCTTTTTCTTAACTTTGTATTCCAGCACTTAGCACTGTGTGTATATGGCTCATTATTAGTACTTAATAAATGCTTATTGATTGATTATAGAATGTTTAAAATATTTGGGAATTCATCCATCAAAACACACAGAATAATTATATAAATAAAAAACCTTTTTAAAAAATATAGACAAATCCAACTAATGAGAGAACTACTAACCATTTATGGTTAGTCCATGCCAGGATGATAAAAATAATATTATCTAAATTTACTAAACACCATACCAATCAAATTACTAAAGCATTATTTTACAGGATTAAAAAAAATCAAAAAGTAAGAAAGAAAAAGGCTTAGGACTTAGATTTAAGCTAAGCTATAATCATTAAAAACTATTTGATACTAGTTAAAAAATAGAAAAGCTGATTAGTGGGACAGAAACAAAAGATCCAAAAACAAACAGATGTAATAACATATTATTTGACAAACACAAAGACCCCAACTACTGAAGTATGAACGCCTTATTGAACAAAAACTGCTGGGAATACTGAAAAACAATCTGACAGAAATTTGGCTTTATTGATACTTCACACCATGTACTAAAATAAGCTTCAAATGGATCCACAACCTAAATATAAAAAGTCACATCCTAAACAAATTAAACAATTAATGGACATACCTTTCACTACTGTAGATGGATAGGTGGACTGGAAAAGAAATAAGTAGTAGTAATGTCAAAAGGAAGAAAAGAGGGAAGGAAGGGAAGAAGGAAAAAAGGGAAGAGAAGAGAATAAGAATTTATCATAGAGAATGTATTGTGATATTTTAAAAGGGAATGGATTAAAATGATATTAATATATAAAAATAAGGTGGAAAGAAGGAAGAAATTATAGTAACTTTTTTCCATTCCACAACTGCATAAAAAGTCAGCATACTCTTCTCTCTCTCCCTTTTATTCCCTTTTTACCTAAAACTCTATGAAGACAATGCTATATTTATTAAGAGCTCAATTGAGAGAAAGTTACCTTTCTAACCCAAACAGAAATTCTCTGAAATCTCTAGGGAAATCAGCTGGAAATCAGGAACATGTGGAGGTACTGACGTTTCTATATGTGTTCTGCTTCCCAAAATTGTTTTTCTCTTTCTCTCCAGATTCTATAAAAATATGGAATCCAAGTCTGCTCATTCAGAGAATAAAGAAAGAAAAATATCTTTTTTTCCTCAAACTCTCATACCAGTTCCACTCCTGATGTTAGGTATGCATCAAGTCATTATCTATTTCATTAATGAATAGTTTCCTGCAAATGTGCCAGGCTTGAACCCTGAGTTATGAGTAAAAAAAAAACTGGATCCATAAAAAGAGCCATGTTGTGAAATGCTGAAGGTAATAGGGAGTTACTGGAGTTTGTTGAATAGGAGGATGATATGGTTATACCTGTGTTTTAAGATCATTTTGGCATTTGAATGGACAGAATGGAGTGAGGAAAAACTTGAAGTAGGGAGACCAACTAGAAGGCTATTGTAGTAGTACAGACTTGAGGTAATGATATCCTATATCAGGTTAATGGTTATGTGAGTGGAGGAAAAGGGTATATGAGAATGTGAGAGATGTTGTAAAAGTCAAAGTTGTAAGATCTGGCAATGGATTATATATAGTAGGAATGAAAAGCCAGAAAGACAACAAGGTTGTAGAGAAGTTTAAAAAAAAGAGAGATATTATAATAGAAACACAAATTGAGATTTTAAAAAATTTTAAAGCAGTATTTTAATCATAACAAAGTAGAAACAAAGGGAGCCCACATCAATCTGGGGAATGGCTAAATAAATTAGGGTATATGAATGTGAAGAATTATCATTGTGCATCTTATTATATAGCATCTCCTTTTTGTAAAAAAATTTCTTTGCCAGTCTGATGGATGGGAGACAAAACTTCAGAATTGTTTAAGAAGGGAAAAAAATAAGCATTTATTAAGCATCTATTGTGTGCCAGGCAATGTGCAAAGCTCATTATTGATATTATCTTTTTTAATCTTCACAACAAAACTGGAAGGTAGGCGCCATTATTATCTCCATTTTAGAATTGAGGAAACTGACAAAGGTTAAGTGACTTGCCCAAGGTCATATAGCCATTAAATGTTTGATATTGAATTTGAACTCAGGAAATCTCAACTCCAGGCCTAACACTTTCTCCTCTAAATTACTTAGTTTTAAATTTTTATTTGTTTTATAATGAATGATTTGAACCATTTTTTAATGTAATTGATAGTTTTTTTTTTCTTTTAAAAACTGCTGCTCAAATCCTTTGAATATTTTTTAATGGGCATAGCTCCTGTTTGTGTGTGTGTGTGTGTGTATGTATGTGTGTGTACGATCTTTACAGAGAAATTTGCTACAATTTTCCCGGTTAATTGTTTCTCTAATAATTATAACTGCATTGATTTTGTTTAAAAACTTTAAAAAATATTGTATACAACCAAAAAAAACTAGTATAGAGTGCTTTTGAAACAATCATACAATTTTTTAGTCATTCAGTTTCTAAATATATCATCTCATTGACAAATATTAAGTGTATTTTTCCATTATAATGTGCTCTATCTTGAGAGATTCAGACACCACAATTATATAAGTAGGAGAACACATTTCACTTTAAATGAGACTTCACTGTAATTTAGTTTTAGGACAAATTAAATCAGATTAAATCTCGATTTGCAATCACAAATGGTATCACTAAAAATCTCAGTTTTCCCAAAGGATGCTGGACTTTTATTATTTAAATCTATATAATAAATATTATGTAAATTATATAAATAAATATATAAAAATATATATAAATTATACAGCACACTGCTTTCATTTAGCTTATTTCCAAAGACTGATTTATGGTGTCAATCTTGCATGCTCATCTCCTTCTTAAGATATTTTAGCATTCACAAAAATCTTCAAAGTATAATTTGGAAATTTATAGGAAAATTGTTATATTTCAGTTACAGATATATTCTCTAAATAATTTATAATGCCATAGACTAGGAAAAAAATTTCTTTCTTTGTTTATTTATCTTTTGTCTCTGTAACTCCATCTTGACCGGGTTTGAAATTACAAAAAGAAGGTATCTTACAAGGTTGTATTTTTTTTCTGTGCCAATTCTAAAACTTTTATCACTCACTAAAGATATCAAAAGATCAATGGGAGTAAGTCCTTGCTAATTGGGAAGGAGACTTTAACATCAGATTATAAATAGCTGGAAGAACACTTTTAAGCATGAAACTTCATTAAGGTTACCCATCATCCTAAACTCTCTGGGATTTTTTAATAGTAATTTTTATGGGTTTGGCTGGGTTTAGTTGGGAAATCTCTAAGGCAGCAAAGTTTATGAACAATGTTAAAGATGACACAAGAAAAATTTTCCTGAGAGACTAAAAATGGAGTTCCTTTCTGTTAGATATGAGTGTTCAACTTGCTGATGCTCAGCTCTATTTAATAGTTTATGTGATTAATGCATATGAATGAGGGTAGGGCAGATGTTAAGTGACTGGTTTGTTAAGGTCACTCAATCAGTTAAATAAGTACCAGATCAAGACAAAATATAAAACACATCTAATAAAAGATTCTCTTCCAGCAGATCATGTGGTTCAAGTAGTGGACCCCCAGTTTTGATTGTGTTCTACCCAAATCCTAACATTACTCATCAGGTTCTTGCTGTACAAAGTAAACCTGTATAGGCTGGTCCTGCCCCTTTGCCTTGACCCTGAGATCATGAATTATTCAGCATCTTTGGTCTAGGTAAGCCTTTGGGCTTCTGAGGTTGATAGTCAAATATCAATTATCAAATTGTCAGAAATTGTGAACAGAATTGTCAAGCCTAGAACTAAAAATAAGTTTTAGAAAGGAGTTTATTAAATCACCTGATGAAGGGGAGAGCTGAAATAGGTGACCTGTTCCCCCTGAACCTCTAGAAGTTACACATTATATAGAGGTAAAGGGAGACAATAGCTAACTGACAAGCTTGGAGGTAGTTTTCAGATGAAATCTGTAGATTGCTTGAGATGTATAACAAGAGGAAATTCCTTTTTTCTTGTATCAATCTTTGTATTCCTGAAAGGTTTTTGGGGTCAGAATAATCTGCATGTCCTAAATTAAACATTAAAATCTTGTCTCTAAGCAACAACTCTGGTATTTTAGCCATACCAGAAGTACATGCAAACAATGCAATAAAATCTTCCCACACTTTACAAAAATTGATCATGCTGGACATAAAAATCTCATAAATAAATGCAGATAAATTAATCACATATTTTAATAAGCATAATGCAAGTAGAAATAAAAAAGACCCACCAATTACCTTCCAAAAGAGATCCCATGAGGAAAATCATAGCCAAATTCTGAAATCCCCAGAGCAAGGAGAAAATAATACAAATAATAAAAAAATTCAAATATGGGAAGCCATGATTACATCACATAAAATCTAGCATTCTTTGAGTTTCCAGACTTTTGGGGTTCTTTTACTAACCTTCCTCCCAAAAAACCCCCAAATCTTGAATTTAATAGAAAATTTAACATATAAGATCCAAGAAAAATATTAAGTCAACATCAAAGACTAATTTCAAGAAGCTCAATAAGGACAAATATTTATGTTTTATGAATGGAAATCTAAGATTGTCATTAGTAATTGTCAATTAGTAATTAGAAGAAATATTAGGATAGAGCTGAGTAAGATGTAATTCTAAAAAGCAAAACCATATTAAAAAGGTAAAAAGAGTATTGTATAATCCTGAGCAAGTCACTTAACCCCATTTGCTTCAGGGGTGGAGATGGGGAAGAATAATGTTACCAACTTTGAGAGAAACCGGATAAACAAGCATATAAGATGGCCTTACATAGATGTCTGTGAATGTGTAGATATACATTGTATGTTTGATTATAGATATCTATGTATATGTGTATGTGTGCATATATGTGTGTATATATACACATATACATATCCCCACTTAATTATAGCTTTCCCAGGGGAGGAAAGGGGGAAAAAAGAATAAAGTACATAGCTAAGAACAGAAGAAAATCCACAAGGAAGCAAAGAAAAGATGGACAACTCTGAATATAATGTATAGTATTTATTACATGGGCTTTCTTGAAGTGGAAATTTATTGTCTCATATGTTCTGCTGTGCAAATGGCAGTATGGGGTTTTTTGGTTTTCTTTTTTTCTAATTAAATTTTAAATAAATAAATTTCTAAAATGGGATTGGCTGAAGTAATTACAATATATAAATGTTATGCAATATTATTGTGCCATAAAATGATAAAAAAGTTAATTTCAGAAAAACCTGAGATTTGTATGAATTAATGTAGAGTGAAGTGAGCAGAACCAGAAAGACAATCTGTATAATAACAGCATTGTAAAGCAAGCAACTTTGAAGATGATCTACAACTGGGTGAAATTATTTCTAATAAGTCTATGTTTCTTTATTGTGAATTCAAAATTTTTTTGTTTTGGAAAATGTGGGTTTTTTCTCTTAAAAATAAAATCAGCTAGCATTATTTTTATTTTATTTTAATAGCTTTATTTTCAAAATAAATGCAAAGAATCTTCAACATTTACCTTTGCAGAACCTTATATTCCAAATTTTTCTTTCTCCCTTCCTCTACCCCTTCTAGACAGCAGGTAATCCAATATATGTTAAACATGTGCAATTCTTCTATACATATTTCCACATTTATCATAATATTTTTATTATTTAAAAATAGCTTCTTAATTTTTATTTTTAATTTGCTTTTAATTTTCATCTTTTATTTTCAAAATTTCTGTTTTTGTGTTTGTTTTGTAAATTCATGCCCAATTCATTGTTTTCCTTTTCTCCATTGTTGGTAAAAATATTTAGAAATACATATTTTAACTAAGAATTACTTTGATTATGTCCCTAAAATTTTGGTAGATCCACACCAAATGATACTTGACAAATGATTACCTAGAGTATGTTTGGAAACTTCCAAGGAACAGGAACTGATTGCCTCTCAAAACGGATTGTTGGAATACATGGGAGACCTGCTGAAATACATGGGAACCACCTAACAGTGGCTACTGGAGAGCCAACCCAGAATGGATCTCCTCTTGTGAGAGGATGAAACAAGGAGAATGAGAGGTAGTTGCTGTTGTCTGACCTCTCTCCTCTTAGCTCTGCCTTCAGTTTATCTCATTCTTAGTCAGCAACACTTGTGTCCGCAAAGGCTGCCCTGCAACTCCTTCAGATGCTATGATCCACAGCTGTGGAGGCTCTTGGAGAATTGACCTATCCCTTAACAACAGGTGATTACACTTTTGGACAGTTTGAATTGTTAGGAAGCTTTTCTTGACATCTAGCTTAAATTTTCCTCATTGCAGCTTCCACTTATTATTCCTGAAGCCAAACAGAACAGACTTAATCCCTTCTCTACATGATAGTCCTTCCAATATTGAAGATGGTTATTATGTTCCCCCCATCTTATTGTTCCCCTTGGCTCTGTGCGTGTTTTATTCTCTAGAACAAACATGTCTATTTTCCTCAACTGATTTTTATGTCATGGATTCAAGGCTCTTCATCATACTGGTTGTCCTCCACTACATATTTTCCAATTAGCTTAAACCATATTTGCCAAAGCCGAACATAATACTCTAGATAAGGTCTGATGAAGATAGTGAAAAATGTGATTATTATCTCCCTATTCCTAATCTTTGTTGATTATATTTTTCTATGTGTGTTGTGGCCAGTAAAAGATAAATATTTAGCATTTTTGTTGTTCTGCATTTGTTATGAAATTTCAATGCTCTAGCTCATTTTTTTAAAAATAAAGGCACAATATACAGCTGAAAAAACATGCATAATCCTTTTTATTCATATTCATTAATTAACAATTATATTATGTATATAACAATACATAATTATGTTATATTTATTATATAAAACTCTAAAATTTTATTCATGACTTTATCTTTGTTTAGACTTGAAAAGGGAGTACATTGAGGTACTCAACTATTATAAGTTCATCTATTTTTCCTGTTATTTTGTTAGTTTTCCTTTAAATATTTATATGTTAAGTCATTTGGTGCACATATATTAAGTTGATATCATTACTGTTGATATTTCATTATTAATGGTGTCTTTAAGCTTATCTTTATTTCTTTTAGCCATATCTATTTTTACTATTGTAAATGAGATGATTACAACTTCTGCTATGTAACCTAAGACATGATCATTCTCTTCCAATTTATTTTGTCTTTCATTTTGTGTCTCTCTCATAAACAACATATTAGTTCCTACTTTCTAATACATTTTCCTGTCCTTTTTATATGGATGAGTTCATGCCATTCTTATTCATATTTTTTTTAAAAAAATCTTTTTCTTGCTTGTATTCTTTTGCTTTTTTTTTCTTGATCCTTTGCTATACTCTTCATCTAGCCAAATCAGGGGTTCTTCTATTTCTTTTCTTTTTAATCTCTTTATCCTCTCCTCTCTGAGATTGAAATTTATTTTCCTATGATTCTTTGACAACATAGTTGTAGTATTCTTGCCTGTCACGTGGTGAGATCTGGGTTTGATTCCAAGTGCATGCATGTGTCAGTATTGGGGCTGTGCAGAATGGAAAAAAAGAGTACTGGTTTGGGAGTCAGAGGCCCTGGGTTTCAATCTGGGCTCTGCTACTTTCAGAGTGACTTTAGACAAATCACTTATTCTTTGTGGGCCTCAGTATTCTCTTTTGAAAAATGACAGGGATTTTAGTATATCTAAATTTGTAATCTAATAAAATGACAAGAGCAATGTGAGAGCCAAAGGACCTGTTCAAACCCTGACATTCCCATTACTTATTTGCATGATTTGGGCTCTCACTTGACCCCCTCAAGACTTCAGTTGCCTTTTCTATAAAATGAGAGAATTGAAATAGATGACCTCTAAGCACTCTTCCATCTAAACTGTATGACCCAATCACTCTCTACCACTTAAATGTTACTTTTCCTTCTGACATGCCTCTATTTCCCTGTTAAATTTTGTTTTGCCGCAACAGGTTCTGTGAGTATATGTGTATTTACTTCTTTTCATAAGATACTCATGAGATTCTGGTTCCTCTGACTCCTTTCTTCATGACCTCCTTTCCTTACACATTCCAATTATGAAAAATTATTTCTATTTTTTTTTTACTACACCAATTCTTTAGGATCAGATTTAATCTTCAATCATTTAAATTCGTTTTTTCAATGTCCTTTTATTTAGTATAATTTTGTCGCATTTATTGAATTGTGGTCAATAAAGGATATATTTTAATATTTCTGTTCTGTTATCTTTTAATACTGCATATGATCATTTTTTTGTTAGAAATGTTAGAAAAGAATATGTATATTCTTTTAAATTCCTATTTAATAACCAGTAGAAATATGTACTAAATTCCCATTTAATAACCAGTAGAAATATGTACTATCTTTTTCTTGTTGTTCAGTCATTTCTGATTCTTTGTGACACATTTGTAGTTTTCTTGTCAGAGATACTGGATACATTTCCTTCTCCAGCTCATTTTACAGGTGAGGAAACTGAGGTAAAATAGGGTTAAGTAACTTGACCAGGATCACACAGATAATGTCTGAAATCAGATTTGAACTCAGATCCTCCTGATTCTAGGCCCATTGCTCTATCCACAAGACCATCCAGCTGCTCCTATCTAACTTATCTAAATTCTAATCAGAATCTAATTTTGGTTGTTTATTTCTTAAAGGGATCCAATGAAGTCCTTTATTTTATTATTTTGGTTATAACTAATACCTCCAAAATATTTTCTTATTTGTACATTTTTTCCTTGTATGTTATATGTATTTTGATAGCTAATATGCATGAAAGGGGAAAATAAGGTATTTTACTCTTTTTTTGACTTTAGGTGACATTTAGATGAATCCCACTCCTCTTCCTACCACTTCCTAGTTGCATACACTTATACTTGTTTACCCCTATTGTGTAAGTTTTCTACTTCCTCCATTTTTTCCCCTATTGCTTTTTAATCTCCCTTTCTTAGGAAAGTTCATCAAACACCATCACCCCAGTCCTTCTATTTCATTTCTTTTATACCTCCTGAGCTGAGGATAATCAGCATTTATCAAAACAAATATCTTTTAGTAGAAAAACAATTTCATCCTTATATAGTATCTTACAGTTAATTACTGCCTTTGTTTTTGTTTCTTGTGTGTGTGTGTCAAAGTTTCTACTCAATTTTGATCTTTTCTTCAGGATTACTTGGAAAATTATCCCTTTCATTAAAAATCCATTTTCCCCCTATAGTATGTTGTTTGCTATATAAGTTATACTTGGAACAACCAAGTTCTCTTTTCTTTTATAGGTTGGCTATTATATCTTGTGTGATCCTTACTATAATTCTTAGGAGCTGAACTTTTAAATTCTGCTTGCAATAATTTTTTTTTTCCTTTGGGAACTGGTTCTCAGAGTTTTCATTTTAGGGTTTCTTAGGGTGTCTGATAGATGGATTTTATTTTTACTTTGCCATTTGTTTTTAATAGATATGGACAGTTTTTTTTTCATAATTTCTTGAAATGTATCCAGACTTTTTCTTCCAGTTTTCAGGAAAACCCAATGATTCTCTCAAATCCTTGGTTTTCCAGTTAACTTGTTTTGGATTTGAGTTATCTTACACTTTCTAATAATTTTTTTCAGCCTTTTAACTTTAATATTTTTCTCATAGTGTTAACTTTTATTTCATCAATTTTAATTTTCAGGATGTATTGTTAACTGGGAAAGTTTTATATTTCCTTATCCTATACAGTTAATTACAAGTATTTCCTTCAAAGCTTTTATGTCTTTCCCAATTCTTAGTTCTAGTATTCTTTATTTCATAATCACACCAATAGCAATTATATAGCACTTTAAATTTTATGCCGATGTTATGTCACTTGATCCTCACAACAACCTGGAAGGTAGATTGCATGATATGCTGATAAAATATTTAACAATTGTCTCTCCAGAATATACACAACATGGGTTAAAATTTAATTTGCATTAGTAATATTTTGTCCATTACTTTCTTAAAACCAGAAAATCAACAAAAACAAACCAAGACCTGATTCATAGTGGTTACCAGTTGCTAAGGTTGCCATTATACTAAGAATTTAATATTTGGTTCTCATAAGCTGGTTCAAGCTGTTTTCCACAAACGCCTGTGTGTTATTATCCCCATTATACAGGTCAGGAAACTGAAGCAAAGAGATATAAGAGAGCCCATTTCTTTATCATTTTTCATTCCTTCTAAGAATTCTAGTTGAGCTTGTGGGAAAGCTGTGTTTTTTTTTTAACATGCTTTGGAATAATTCTCTTCTGGCTTTGAGTCCTGCCACCTTAGTAACATTTTATCATAAAAATCTTTGCTTTCTCATTCTTCCAGTCTTACAAGAAGTTGAGATGTCATATTAAGACTTCTGGAAGGAACAACCAGTTCTTACTTGGTTCTGATTTGTATCTCTAATGTCTTGCTGCTGCTGCTCTCTCTGGGCAGGATGTGTTCTTCACGGATCCCAGGGTAGCTCAGGCTGGGAATCTGCAATCTAATCTAAGATTAAATCTTATCTCAGTTTGATAAATTCCTGATCCTGATTTGCCAGGCTTCTGCTACTGGTCCCAGCCTATATTACCCAACTTGGAGATCCTATGGATTTAAAACTATCACACACTCTCTTGCTCTGAGTTGCCTACCCTGGGCATTCATCTCTTATCCACCTCTGGAATTCTCAGGCCTCCAAAAACCTCTTCATCAGTTCACATCAGTTTTAAAGCTCACATTTCATCAAATACCCTTTAGAGAGCAGAGAGCTCATCACAGAACCTATATTTAAGAAAGGTGACCAAGTCAGCCATCTTATTTCCCAGAAAGATGCACTCCTTTGACTTCATTGTGCCTTTGCACCAAGTACCTTTTGATGGGTGAGAGTTGTTTTTTTTTTTTTTTTCTATTCCAGACTGTTTTAGCCATCTTCAAACCAAGATTCATGGCTTTGGATTCTGCCCCAGCACACCAACTCCTGTCTTGGAGTCCTGGGCTCCTGATTGCTAAGAATTCTCCCTTACGTCTAGTCCCAGAACCCACTTTGCTGCTTTCTGGCCATCTTCATGTTATATTGTCATATTTGTATTCTTCTGTCTTTCCCCATATCCACTGCCCCCACTCTAAGAATGGTAATACATATGACATATGTCATCTTTCCTGGCTAGAATGAAAGCTTCTTGATGACATTTTTGTATTTGGGACTTCCAATCGCTAGTATAGTGCCTGACCCATAATTAGTGTTTTTTCATTCATTCATTCATCCATCCATATAGCCACTTCATTTTATTCACACCACTCACTTTTTTTCCTCTGTGGTTTTCTCTTTGTTCAGAATTTCATTCTTGAGAACTTCCTATATTTTTGGACCAACTTTTCCTATATCCTATCTTCCTTATGCATCCTCTGAAACCTGTTCTTCTTGACTCAATCATTTTCCATTTTTTCTGTGAGATGGGGTAGTCACTTGCTTACAACATTCCAGTCATTTTAACTCTAGCAAAGAATTTCTCTCAGCTGATGTGAGAATGTCCTTTGTTCAATCTCAGAAATCCTTGTTTCAGGATTTCACCTTGATTTAAGAAGCAAACTTGGCAATTTAGATGGTGTTTATTCAACATCAAGGCAAAAATACTTGGGAGGCCAGTTTCATGAGCTAGGTCTAGCTTTTTATAGAGGGGGCCAAATGTCTTCCATATAAAAACAAAGACATTTTGATTCGATCATGTAATCATGGGGAGGTAAAATTAGTGCTGCTTCAGTTTTGATTGGTCCATGTTTCAAATGAGGAGATAAAGTTAGTGAATGTGAACCACCACCACATAGGCTACCTGTTATAGATTCAGATATCAGTGAGTATACCAAAGGCTCAGGATTTTAAGCCTTTAAACAAGTTTTGTTTTTTTTTAATGGAGTCTTTCAGATTGACTCAGCAGAATAATTGCCCACATTTTCTTTATCTTTTAAATGAGCAAGCCATCAAAACAAAAGTCCAGATGTTGGAATAAAGAAAGTCTCCTGTGGCTACTATAATAAGACTCCTGTGTCTGAGTTATTTTATTAATAAGCTACTGTAGATTTTTACATATAGCAAATGTATAAGACTTGTGCTTAACGAGGATTATTTTAGAAGCTATGTGAAGGATGAATTGGAACAAGGGAGAGAAGGGAAGCTGGGAAACCAACTAGAAGTCTATTCCAATATTCTGATAAGAGATGGCCTATACATTAAGGTAGCAAGGTATGGTTTTTAAAGATGTTATGATTAAACCAATTAGTACTTGGTATTTAATAATAACTGCTTACTGAATTGAATGGCAATTGAGATTTATTTAATTAATTATAACAGTTTTGTTTCTGGGCTTTATTACTGCATCTGCCTATTGATTTTTATTTTTAATTGGTTTGGATGATTAGGGGTACTTAGTTTAATGAAGTAATATATGATAAGGAGAGACAAGGAAAAACTCATTCGATTTCAAATTTTATCTAATACAGTTCTAAAACCCATGGGATAGCACATTTTACCTTTGTGGATATGAAATGAGTATGAATTGTCTGTTATTAAATTTCCATAGCATGTGTCCATGGAATAGCGTTATTATTATCAGGATATTTTTAGCAGCAGATGAAATTTTTTATATGTCTATGCAACTAGCTTTTTTTGACCAAAACCTCTAATGTTCATCAAAATGGAAATTAAATCCTGTTATTTCAGAAATTACTATTATATAATTATTTCTGATTCATTATTATGAATGGACAGTTATTGAAATACTGAAACTGGTATTAATGAATTGGGAAATTCTATTGAGAAAAATAGATATATTACATTAGATTAGAATCACAGAAAAGTTTTTATCATTGTCAATAGTTCCTTAAGTTAGATACTTGAATTCAAAAGTTTAAAACCTTAAGTAGATTAATTGTTCAAAACAGTTTTAGATTTTGCATTTGAAAAAGCCCAAGAGAATATTTTGAAGTACTAAACATTCTATTTTGTGTTCATGATATAAATTTTCAGTAATGATCTTGCAGAAAAATAGAAAATATTTTGAAAGCTAACTAGAATACAAGTTTTTTATTCTGTGAATTCTTTTCTTTATACAAACCAAAGAATGATTAGGTTACGAAAAAGGTAGAACCACAAAACTGATTTAAGATTCTAAGAAATGAATCATTCATCATTAATCATATAAAACCAAGCAACATTTTGTCACATTCATTAAAGTATTTTTATTCAAATTCTGATGGAAGGAATATTTCTCTTTAAAGCACATCAAAGTACTACTGCTTTTTAAGAAAACTTAACCACTTATATTGGGTTAGGAGCAAAATCTACATACCTGTATTTGTTAATACTTGTATTAATCATTTATATATTGATTATTTTATTAATTAACTATGAGTTATCAAGACATAGATCTCTGGTCCAAGTAAATAATTCCTTTGCTTCTTGCTCCAATTCATCATCAGAAGGAGGTGAGTTAATTCCCAAAATTTCGTAAGATGGAGTAATGATAACGATTTGATGATTTTTTTCATTTCTTTTTTGCATATTTGGTTCCTGGTTAAAATTAGAAATAAAAGTGAGACATTGCTTTTATTGTTACTATGATATTTACTGCAGTCTTAAAATAAATTCAGATAGAAGTTTCTTGCATCTTTGAGAAGAATGTGAACAGTGATATGCTGAATCACAATATTGAGATAAAACCAGGACATTGCTTTTCAGTTCAAAAAACATTCTTTTCCTGTCAATAGTAGACTGTAATGAGTGGACTTCATAGTAGCAATATATCAGAAAGAGGATGTATTCTCAGTGAAGGAGTTTCTATTGTAAAGTTAAATAATTAAAATAATTAACAGTTTAACAGTTTTAAAAATGTATTTTTAACCAAAATAAAATAGCTTTCATACTGTCAAAGATACTCACCATATAAATGCTTCTAATTAAATCTAAAGGTTAAGAAAATGAATAGTATTTCCTGTGCAACTGTGCGTACAAGCAGATTAAACATTTTTCTGACTCATTCTGCACTTTGGACTTACTTCCATTTTTTTCTCCTTTTCCTTCTTAAAAGTTTTTCTCATTTTTGCAATCTTCATTCGTGCTTGCTTTGAGCGACGGCCTGAATGCTTGGGCTTTACTAGTTGTTGATAATATTGTTGTAAAGAGGAGACACTTATAGAAGAGGATGAAGGAGAAGTCCTGCAAAAATTATGTGTCAAAATTTTATTTTAATGACTGGCTAATCATAAAATCTATTTAGGGAACAGAGAATAATCCATTTAATATATACAAAAATTTAGGGGATTAGGATAGCAAATGGTCTGTGGGAATTGAGTGAACCACATTGAATCCATCTTGTGACTCAATTCTGGAACTAGCTCAGTTCCATTTCCAACTATGGGTCTAGGCCAAATTCTATTCTTGGGACAAGAGTTTATTCAATTGTGGGAATTAGGAGAAAACCTTTATTGCATTGTTTGAACCCAGTCCTGTGTGACTGGGAAGGTGGAACACTTAGACTATTGCTTGAGACGGTTATCTTAACCAAGGACCTAGGTTGTATTGAGTAAAAATGCAACTAGATCCAAAGACTGAAGTGTAGAGTTTATTTTTGGTTTTGTTTTACAATTGTATATCTCTAGCGACCCATATGTCTTATCTGAAAATTGGCCTTGTAGTGATCAGTTATTGTTTCCATGTTCCCTTGTTTATAGATACTTGTGGAGTGAGACCTCCTCTTCTCATTTCAGAGAATTGTACACTTCCCCTTCCCAACTTAGAAAGCCCCTAATTTTTCATCCAGTAAGAAATCAGATTACTTAATGTTGAATTGTTTCCTTTTAATAAATTGGTCTTTTTTGTTTTTAATGTATAAATACAAGTCTATTTCCCCCTATATTTGGGATACAGGTCCAAGTTGAGGAGGAATCTGGTCTGATTTGTTGGGCAACTACCATGCATTGCTTAATAAATATGCTAGGAAGATTGAATCTTTGTTTTCCTTTGTCATTTCATATTTCAGCCCCCCTTTACCTGACTCCCCCCAATATAGAATTCTAGAAAGCAGAGATAATTTCTGTTTAATGACGTGGCATAATGCTTGGTGCTCTATACAAACAAGTACCTAATGATCTGAGGGTGAGATGAAATGAAAATGAGGGTGAAACAATTATGTTGTTAACAACCATGTGAATTAGTAAATAAATCAATAAGCACCATCCTGTTTCAGGTTTCTAGAGGCATGACACAGTGAAAAGAGTATTGAACTTAGAATTTAAGGTCCTTGTTTTAAACCCCAGTGCTACTTTCTATCTCTGGGACTCAATTTTTTCATCTGTAAAAATAAAGGGGTTATATTATATGGCTCCCAAGGTCTTTTTCAGTCCTAAATTTATGATCCTGTGAACATACATGATTACTGGAAACACTGTAGTTAGCTACACAATAAGTAAGATTTCACAACTCACAAAATCACTTATGAAAGCATGAGGCAGAACCAAAATGGCAAATTAGGGGCAATCACTCATCTGAATTCTCTTAGTATTTACAGACAACTTTAAAATAATTCCTCAAATCAAATTTTGGAGAAGTAGAGTCACTAAAAGGTTGGAGTAAAAAACTTAAGCAGTCAGCCAGAGCAATCTGTGACACATTCTGTGATACTAGGGTGGGGCCCTGTCTTGGCGCATCCTTAAAAATTAGAATTGAATAAATGGAAGCTAATGACTTTATAAGAAATCAAGAAACAAAAACAAAATCAAAGAAATGGAAAAATCGAAGACAATGTAAATATTTTATCAGAAAAAGAACTAACCTGGAAAATGGTTCCAGGGAAGATAATTTTTAAATTTATTGGGTTACCTGCAAGCTATGATCAAAAAAAAGAGCCTGGACATAATATTTCAAGAAAAACTGCCCTGAGAGTCAGAGGGTAAAATAGAAATTAAAAGAATCCACCAATCATCTCCTAAAAGAGATCCCAAAATGAAATTAATATTATAATCAAATTCCAGAGCTCCCAAATTCAAGGAGAAAATATTGAAAGAAATAAGAAATAATTCAATACTATGAAGTTATGAATAGGATAACACAAGTTTTGGGAGTTTCTACATTAAAGGATTGGAAGGCTTGGAATATGATTTTCTGGAGTGTGAGAGAGGTAGGATTACAACCAAAAATCACCTACCCAATAAAACTGAGTATAATACTTCAAGGAAAAAAATGAATATTGAGTGAAATAGATGACTTTCAAGTATTCTTGATGAAAAGACCAAAAAAGAATGGAAAATCTAATTTTCAAACATAAGGACAAAAAGATGAAAAGGAAAATCATAAGGGACTTATGGGTAAACTGTTTAAATTTTTACATGGGAAGATGATACTTGACTCCTAAGTATATAATTTTATCAGGGCAGTTAGAAGGAGAATATATATATATATATATATATATATATATATATATATATATATATATACATATATATGATATGATGACATAGATTTGAATTGAATATGAAGAGATGAAAGATGATAAAGGAATGCACTGGGACAAAATGAAAGGGAAAGATAAGAATGGGGTAAATTCTCATAAAAGAGTCAAGAAAAAACTATTAAAGTATAAGAGGAGGTAAGGAAGGTGGGGGGGCTATCTGAATGAACCGTTTATCAGAATTGGCTGAAAGAGGAAATAACACATTTAGTTGGCATCGAAATCTACTTTGTCATACAGGGAAAGGAGGATAAAGAAAGTTGGTGGAGGGTAATAGGAGAGAGGAGATTAGGGGAGACAGTAGCTAGAAGCAAAACATTTTTGAGGGGGGATAGGATGAAAGAAGAGAAGAAATATACAAGGAAGAATTAGGATGAAGGGGAAATACATTTAGTGATTGTAATTGTGAAAAAAAAAATTTGAAACAAATTTCTCTGATAAAGATCTTATTTCTCAAATGAGAACTGAGTCAAATTTATAAAAATAAGAGCAGTTCCCCAATGATCAATTATCAAAAGCTATGAACAATTTTCGGGTGAAATCATCAAAGCTCTCTATAACCACATGATGAAAGTGCTCTAAATCACTACTTTTTGGAGAAATGCAAATTAAAACAATTTGAGGTGCTACCTCTTAGCTATTAGATTGGCAAATGGGACAGGAAAGGAAAATTATGAAAAATAATCAATGTTGGAAGGGATGTGGGAAAAATGAGGCATTAATGTACAGTTGGTGGAGTTGTAAACTGATTCAACCATTCTGAAATGCAATTTGGACTATTCCCAAAGTGCTACATGAACCATGATCTTTTGACCCTTTGACCCAGCAATTTTATTAGGCCTATATCCCAAAAGAGATTTGAAAAACTTCATGTACAAAAATATTCGTAGCAATTCTTTTTTGGTGGAAAAGAACTGAAAATTGAGGGATGGCCCATCAAATGGGGAATGACTAAAAAAATTGTGCAATTGATTGTAATGGAATACTAGTGTGCTATAAAAATGAACAAGATGTTCTCTGAAAAACCTGGACTTACATGAGCTGATATAAAGTAAAATATATTATGTTCAAAGTAATTTCAATGTTGTAATGTGATTAGCTACAATTAGTAATCACTATATTATTAGAATAATACAGTGATCCAAAACAATGCTTAATTTATGATAAAAAATGCTATTGTAGCTGCTAGATGGCGCAGTGGATAGATTAACAACCCTGATCTGAGTTCAAATTTGATGTCAGACACTTATTACTTCCTAACTGTATGATCCTGGGCAAGTCACTTAACCCCAAGTGCCTCAGTTAAAAAAAAAAAAAAAAAGCTATCCATCCCCAGAAAAAGAATTATGTTGGAATGATCAAAAAAAAAAAAAAAAAAAAGAGAGAGAGAGAGAGAGATAAAGAGATGCACTGAGACAAGAGGGGAAAGCAACATTCAAGGAAAAATGGAGGGGGAAATGAAGAGGGTGGCGGTCAGTGCCTCTTAGGGAATTGGTTCAGAGTAAAGAATATATACACACATGCATGCACAAACACACTCAATTGTATATAAAACTGAAGGAAAAGGATAGGAATGATAAAAGGACAAATTAAGGGAGGTAATGGTGAAAAGCAAAATAGATTTTTGAGGAGGGAAAGGATAAAAAGAGAGAAGAAAAAGAAAATAAAGGTGGCAGGAAATACAGGAAATTCATAACTATGAATGTGAATGAGATGAGTTCATTCACAAAATGGAAACAGATAGAATGAAACAGAAATGAGAATTCAACAGTATGTTATTTACAAGAGATACTTAAAGACACACACACACAAAGTTGAAATAAAGGATTGGCGCAGAATCAAATATGAGTCAACTAAAGTTAAAAAAAAAAAAAGCAGAGGTAGCAATTATGATAGTAGACAAAGAAAAATTAACATAAGACCTAATTAAGAGAGATAATCAGAAAAACTGAATTATGCCAAAAGATACCATATACGAAGATAACATGATCATTTTTATAGCAAGTTTCTCTGATAAAAGATTCCTTTCTCAAATATATATACTGAGTATAGATTTGAGTAAAATTTATAAAAACAGGAGCCATTCCCCAAGTGAAAAATGGCCAAAGGATATTAAAAGTCAATTTTCAATAAGTCAAAGTTATCTATAGTCCCATGAAAATGCTCTTCATCACTGTTTTAAAAATGTATTTACATTTTTCCCCAATTACATTTTTAAAACAATTTTAACATTTATGTTTTAAAATTTTGAGTTTTGAATTCTTTTCCTCCCTCTGTTCTCTTCCTTCTCATAGAGAAGCAATTTGGTATAGGTTAAACATGAACATTAATTATGCTGTGAAAACACACACAAAAAAATCCAAGAAAAATAGTTTTAAAAGGATGCTTCTGTCTGCATTCAGATATCATCAGTTAATTCTCTGGAAATAACTATCATTTTTCATCATGAAGATGGACATTTTTCACCTTAAGTTCTTTGGATCATTGTATTCATGAGAATAGATATCATTCATAGTTGAACATCTTACTGTATTTTTGTTACTATGTACTATGTTCACCTGGTTCTATTCATTTCACTTTTTATCAATTTATGAAAGTCTTTTCAGGTTTTTCTGATTACATCGAACATTTTTTTTAACTTTAAATTTTTTTTAAATGATAGCCTTTCATTTTCAAAATATAAGCAAAGATAGTTTTCAACATTCACTCCTATAAGTCCTGTGTTCAAATTTTTATCCCTCCCTTCTATCCATGTATCCATATTTATCATGCTGTACAAACACACACACACAAAAAAAAATCAAAAAGGAAAAAAAATAAAAGCAAGCAAACAACAAAAAGGTGAAAATACTAAGCTGTGATCCACAGTCCCCACAGTTCTCTTTCTGGATATAGATTGCTCTTTCCATCCCAAGACAATTAGAAGTGATCTGAATCATCTCATTGTTGAAAAGAGCCATATCCATCAGAACTGATCATCATATTAGCAAATCAGATGGAATGGTACCTAAGTTGCTTTAATTTAAATTTCTCAATAGTAATTTAGAACATTTCATTTGATTGAAGATAGTTCTGGTTAATTCATCTGAAAATTTCATATCCTTTGATCATGTATCATTTGCAGAATGGCTATTTTTATAAATTTGACTCAGTTCTCTAGATATTTGAGAGAAATTTGATGTAAAAGTTTTTTCAGTTATGATTACTGTGTATTTCCTTTCATTCTTTAAATCCTTTCATCCTTTCAGCATCTACCCGTTTGTCCTATTCTCTCTCTCTCTCCTTTCACCCTATTCATATTAAAAAAAGTTTTTACTTCTAACAGCACTCCAATATATCCTCCTTTGTGCTCATGCCCTACACATTTTTTTCTTTTTAATTTTTTTTATTAAAGCTTTTTAAAGGTCCTTTGTGAAGTGGTACCTTTGAGTTGTCTTAATTTGTATTTCTCTAATCAATAATGATTTAAGAGATTTTTTTCATATAACTAGAGATAGCTTTAATTTCTTTGAAACCAATTCTAATTTTTAAGAATTTTTTTTAAGTGAACTTTTGTTCCTCCATTTGGCTAAATTCTACTTTATATGGAGTTATGTTCTTCAGTGAATTTTTGTACACCTTTTTCCATTTGGTCAATTTTCTGATTCTCGTATTTAAAAGTCAAACTTTCTGTTCACTTCTGGTCTTCAAGAATGTCTCAACGTCCTTTAATTCATTAAATATCTTTTCCCTTGCAAGATTACTGGATAAATTATTCTTGGTTGTAAACCCAGCTAAAACAGATTTAATTAAAGAGATAAAGGAAACTATATTATGTTAAAATGTATCAAAATAATAAAGTAACATCAACACTAAACCTGTATGCACCACATACTATAGGACTTATAAATAAATCCAAATTTATGAAGGAAAAAGTAAATGAATTACATATAGAATGGATAGCAAAACTGTAATAGTGGGGCACTTCAACTTTCCTCTTAGACTTAGATAAATCTAACTCAAAAATAAATAAGTAGTAAAGGAAATGAATAGAATTTTATATATGATATTATATATATATTATGTATGATATCTAGAGAGAAATAAATGGAAATAGAAAGGAATATACCTTTCCTCAGTGGTATATGGCATCTTTACAAATATTGATTATATATTAGGGCACAAAAACTTTATAATCAAATGAAGGAAAGCAGAAATATTAAGCCCCTTGTTGTCAAATCATAATGCAATAAAATTACATTTAATTAAGTACCACAGAAACAGAGATTAAAAATTAATAACTAAATAACCTAATCTTAAAGAATGAGTGGATCAAAGAACAAATAATTTTATTAAAGAAAATGATAATAAAAAAATGCCAAAATGTATGGGATGAAGTAAAAGCAACAGAGGACATTTTTATGTCTTTAAATGCTTACATCAATAAAAATAGAAATTGGATATGTAATAACAAAAATGACAAAAAAGAACAATGAAGAATTCTCAAACACCAAATTGCAAATCCTGAAAATGAAAGATGAGATTAATAAAACTGAATATAAGAAACCATTGAATTAATAAGTAAAAGTAGGGACTGGTTTTATGAAAGAAAAATTAATATTAAAATAGACAAACCATTGATTAATATGATTTTTAAAAAGAAAAAATCATTAATGTCAAAAAGAAAAAGAGTGAATACACTACTAATATAGATGAAATTAAAAATTTTTTTTACCTGATTATGTGATAATATATTTAACTATTTAAGCTGAATGGAAGAATATTTACAAAAATACATACTGCCCATATTAACAGAAGTGGATTGGCCATAAATAAGCTTTCTAAGAAAAAAGTTTCAGGACCAGATGGATTTGCATGGGAATTCTATTAATCATTTAAAGATCAATTCATTTCATTATTAAACAAATTATTTGGAATGATAGGCAAAGTCCTATTCACATTTCTTTTATGAAACAAATATTGTGCTAATAATTAAACCAAGAACAACAGAAATCAGAGAAAGAAAATTATAGGCCAATTTCACTAATAAGTATTGCTGCAAACATACTAAATAAAATATTAGCCAGGAAACTACAATATATCACAAAAATTATATTCTGTGACCAAGTGGGATTTATAGTAGGAATGCAGGGATGGTTTAACAAAATAACTATTCACATAATATTATGTCAATAACAATAGTAACAAAAATCATGTCAACAGATACAGAAAATGCAGTCCTCATTTCTATTAAAAACATTTAAAAATACAGATTTAAGTGGATTTTTTCCTTAAAATCATATGAAACATCTACCTAAAAATATGAGCAAGCATTATTTTTAATAATGATAAGCTAGACGCCTTCTCTGTTAGATCAGGAATAGAACAAAGTATCCCAGTATCACCAATATTATTCAATATTTTATTAGAAATGCCCGCAATAGCAATAATAGAAGAAAAAAAAAATCAAAGGAACAAGAATGAGAAATAAGGTAATAAGTGTCTTTTTTTCAGGTGATATGATAATGTCGTTGGAAAATCCTAGTTGAAACAATAATTTGAGCAAAGTAGCAGGATATAAATAAAGCCACATAATTACCAGCATTTCTATAAAGCCACATAATTACCAGCATTTCTATAAGCCCTGCAAAAAAAGATAGTAAGAAATATCTCATTTAAAATAACTGTAGGCAATAACATATATAAAAAATTTTTATACAAATAAAATCAGATTTAAATAATTGAAAAAATTATGATTGGCTGAACCAATTTAATTGAAATGACAATTATACCTAAACTTATCTACTTATTTAGTGCCATCCCAATTAAGCTACCAAAAAGTTATTGAGCTAGGAAAAAAATAATAAATAAAAAAATAAAAGGCCAAGAATATCAAGGAAATTAATTTTTAAAAGCAAAGAAAGGACTAGTAGTATCAGATGTTTAAACTGTAGTATAAAGAATTAATTATCCAAACTATCTACTACTGGCTAAGAAAGAATGATGGATCAGTGGAATAGAGTAGGTATACAATACATAGTAGTAAATGATTATTATAGTAATCTTATATTTGATAAGAATTCACTACTTGGTAAATTTTCTGGAAAAACTGAAAGGCAATCTTGGCAGAAGACTAAATTAACCAAGTTAAATTAGAAGAACTTAAAATATTGAAATTTACCTATCAGATTTACAACTAAGAGAAAAATTTATGAATAAAGCAATATTGATACAAAATATTTTTGATTACATTAAATTAAAAAGGTTTTGTATAAATAAAACCAATATAGTCACAATTGGGAGGAAAGCAGAAAACTGGGATAAATATTTTTATAGTCAGTTTCTCAGATAAAGTTTTTATATTTTATATATACAGACAACTGACCCAATTTTATAAGACTACAAGTCATTCCCCAATTTATAAATGGCCAAAGGATATGAAGAGGAAGTGTAGGGATGAAGAAATCAGTGTAGCTCTAAGTCATTATTGATTAGAGAAACGCAAATTAAAACAAATTTTCAGTACCAACTCATACTCATCAGACTGGCTAATTAGAAGAGGTGTGTGAAAATTGGGACACTAATACACCATTGATGGAGTTGTGAAGTGATCCAATTGTTTTGAAGAGCCATTTGGAATTATGCCTAAGAAGTTGTAAGACTGCATACTCTGATCCAGCAATACCATTACTGTTTCCCAAGATAGTAAGGGGAAAAGGAAAATACCTTCTGTGTTCTAAAGTATTTATAGCAACTCTTGGTGGTAGAAAAGAACTGAAAAGTGAGATGATGCTCATCAATTAGGGAAAGGCTAATTCTCTTTCCCTGTGATGAAATACTACTTTGTTGTAAGAGAAGATGAGCAGGATGGTTTTGGAAAACATGGAAAGACTTGCATGAAAAAATGCAGGATGAAACAAGTGAAACCAAGAAAACATTGTACATGGTGACAGCAAAATTGTTTTTTAAGAGTAACTGTGAATGCTTAAACTATTCTGAATAATATGATCACTCAAATAAGCTATGAAAAACTTATGAAGGAAGATGATATCTATCTCCAGAAGATGATGCTGTCTCAAGTAAGATGTATTGTATGGTTCCACATATATATAGTAATATCAAATGTAGGTTTTTCTAATATGGAGTTGAGAGGGATGAAAGGAGAAAACTTGGAATTCCAAATACAACAAAAAATAAAATTAATTTTAAAAGTTAAAGATGGATAACTTGAAGTCTTTTATGGTAGCCCAGGAAGCAAGGAAAGAAGGTTAGGTGACTTGCCCGTGGCTATAGCATACATTAGAAACAGGACTTAAATCAAGATCTCACTGACTCCAAGGTTGGCCCTTTCTACACTATACTGCCTCTCTGACCACTGGTAAATTAGATGGGGTTAACAGTCATAGGAAGGAAAAAATGTAAAATTAGAGCTGCCATCTTTTGTTCTTATTAACTTGATGACAATACAATGAGTTTTAAAGGGAGCTCTGGTAATATTTCAGTAGCAACTTCTAGAGACATGCTGGTGATGCAAGGCAGTACTTTAAGTGCAAATTATTTTTTGAGGAATAGGAAATCTTTAGATTTCCTATTCAATAATAATAAAAAAATTAACCACATGATAGTTTCTTATAATCTGAGAATAAGAAAAAAATTATAGCAGAACTTTACAATGGAAGAGAAGACAAAAAAGATTTATTTCATTGTATCTTGTCAAATATTAAGGATTTTATGTATTATTACCCCTCTATTTCACACATTTAATCATTCAATCAACATTTATTATGCACTTACTATATGTACCAGGTACTATGTTAAATACTGGAGATACAAAGAAAAGCAAAAACACAGTCTCTTTCCTTCATGAGTTCAAATTCTAAGGGGTGAGATGACATAAAAATTTCTGTGTACATACAAATTAACTATGTCTGTCTTTGACTGAATCATTTGGATTGAAAGTAATCTCAGAGGGAAGATCTGAGGGGTTGGAGTGGGAAAGCTTCTTGTAAACGGTGAGACTTAAAAGATCAGTCTTGAAGGAAGCCAATGAAGCTAAGAGATGGAAGTGTAGTGATTGTTTATATTGATGGTTAATGAGTTTATAATAACTTTTTTTAAAAAAAAGAAAATCTTGGTATAACATAAATAATGTTGCTTTTTTAAAAAGCAATTGAGAAGGGCTAAAATATTTTGCTACTTCAATAAATCAATAATATTCTTATGCTGAGACCTTTTGGATTTGGTAGAAGTAAATGATAAACTATAGGAGATTCATATTAAGAGAATTGGTATTCTTTTAAATAAAGAATATTAGATTAACTAAACATTTCTCACAGTTAAATTTTTACCTAATTTGAGAAATAATCCGGAGCTGGTCACGTTGCATCTCTTCAGATTTTGGTTTTTGCAATAGATACTTCAATTCTTTTTGCAGACGATCTGAGAGTGTTCCAGATGTTGCATAATCCATTATGTCATACATTATCATTGTCTTTGGGAAGTTTTGCAGGCTCAGCCTTCTCCAGCAGTTACTTTTGCCACCAAGATATGCTGGGGTTTCATCTAGAAAACTGGTAAACTGTAAAACAAAAAACCAAAGCCAATTACCTGATGGACTCAGTGGAAGGTTCTTAACAATTTCTGTTCTGTATAAATCAAAGATACACCAGGATCATCAGTCTTCATGAATGCAGGAATCCTGTTTTCTTTTAAATTTCTTTTAGCACTAATATAGTGTCTTAACACATATTTGGTGTTCAGGGATAACTCTTAGGCTTTCAACCCCAGTGACTAGAAGGCTAATGGTACTTTAAGAGAGATTTTTGATAAGGGTGGGTTGATTTAGGGAGAAAGATAATTATATAGAACTTTTAATCTTCAATAAGGTTTTGATAGTTCATGGCATCTTGTTTTAAGTAAAGGCAGTATAAATAGGGACAGCTAGGTGACAGGGACACATAGAGCACTGTTCCCAAAGTTAGAAGAACCTGAGTTCAAATTTGCCCTCAGATACTTGATACTTATTAACTACGTGACCATGGGCAAGTCATTTAACACTGAGTGCCTTGCAAAAACAAAAAGAAAGAAAGAAAGAAAGAAAGAAAGAAAGAAAGAAAGAAAGAAAGAAAGAAAGAAAGAAAGAAAGAAAGAAAGAAAGAAAGAAAGAAAGAAAGAAAGAAAGAAAGAAAGAAAGAAAGAAAGAAAGAAAGAAAGAAAGAAAGAAAGGCAATGTAGAGAAAACAAAAATTTATTGATGGTGAAAGAATTATATATAGTATATAACCTCTTTGGTTCTCCATTTTTTCCTCTACAGGGGCAAACAAACAAAGAGATTTGACTAGAAGATCTCTAAGGTACGTGCTAGCTATATTTTAAAATAACTCTTAAGATATGATTCTTCATGAACTTTCATGTTTATTCTGATTTATTTTTAACATTACTGATAAAATGAGTTTGAAATTTTGTCTTTTATTTCTTCAATTTTGTTTATAATTTTTTATCTCATGCCTATTAATTGAGGAGTAGCCAAATGAACTATGGAATGCAAACATAATGAGATATTATTGTATCATAAGAAATGACAAATATGAATAATTCAAAGAAGAAATGAAGACTTATTGGGACAGATTCATAAACAAATGTGATATAAAGACAAAAGGTATCAATACCATAATAAAATTTAAATTTAAAAAAGATTATTGCATCTGAAATAATGATTTGGTCCAAATATAGATTATACACCCCAACTCTAACATGTAGAATCCCAAACTATCCCATGTAGACACATACTATAATAGACACAACTTAAACTTAACTGGTTTTCTTAATAGCAAATGTTTTTTCACTGGCCACACACACATTCAGCTCTGAATGGTATAAAATTAGGGAGACAGACTTAAAGATAGAGATCACAAAGTTAAGCAATAAACAATGCCCCTGTGTCCCCACGGCTACTGAAGGCTATCAGAAGTAAATAGTGTAAGAGAATTCTTAGAAGCACAAAAAATGTAATAAGGAGTATAAATTTTCCTGAAGCTCTACTGCCCATTTTTAGAGACCTAATATGGGGCTCCTTCTTGTAGCAACATAGGCAACTCTATGGAACTCAATGCCAACCAGCAGAAAAATAGTAAAGTGTGTGTTAGAGAGAGACAATAGAGGCAGAAAGAAACAGTAAAAGTAGATTCTAGAAAGCAGCAATACTTCCAAGGGCCTTGTATGTGAGTGGGGAGGCATTTAATATTAGAGAAAGAGGGGTGAACTAGATGAAAAAAAGGCAAGCAAGACTGTTCCAGTTGTGATGTCCTCTTCTTCAGGTGCCAGACAACCTACGTAAGTTCTATCATTCAAAACTCTTTCTCAAACATGGAAGAGATTTTTTAATGGGTCCAGTTATAGGAGAAACATTAGCTTAATGACTTTAGTGTCCACAACATTGGTAGTGTATATGATAGGGATACATTGATAAAGATAGGAAAAGGTTTACTTGTTTTCCATCGTTCTAATTTTTTTCCATGTTCTTAGTTTTCTTTAAAATATTATTATTTATTATATTATATATTACATTATATATTATAAATTATTATACTTTGGTAAAAGCATAGCTGTTTGCTTTCAGAAAAATAATTTTCCCCAAAACAGATACTTTTTTTTTAATGCAGGCATTTTGAGTATATATTTCATTATATAAATCTACAAACTTTTTATTTTGAGAAATTTCATTTTGGGGAAATAGTCAACATCATAAGGGACCTTATAATTATATCAATATGGTGTTACAATAAGAAGTTTTTAGTTGAAGTTTTTAGAAATTATAAAAATGAGTTATGTTTTTTCTTTTAAAGTCTTATCCTTTTACACAGAATATGAATTACTTCAATAATATATGATTATAGGGTGAAGGGAAGCTTTTCTTATTGTATTTAAAAATAATGGAAACATAAGCGAGTGCAAGGGATAATGTTGTAAAAAATTACCCTGGCATGGATTCTGTCAATACAAAGTTATTATTAAATAAAATAAAATTAAAATTAAAAAATAAAAATAAAAATAATGATAATATTCCTTACATGCATATAATCCTTCATAGTAACAACATCAACTTCATCAGCAACTTTGTACTTTTGGAATTGAAGTTGGTCCTGAATTATTTGGTCATAGTATTTCCGATTTCCCATTAGTTTGCAAGCATCAACCACTGCCTGTGAAAGAGAACAGTGAATAAAAAGTTCACAAATAATAGAAATATTTTTGTAATTATGATGTGTCCATATGCTTTAGAGAGTTCATATCTTTTTCTTCCCAAAGCTACTTATCTAAAAGGAACATATTTTTACAATATTAATAGAGAAAAATAACATCTTTGGAACAGTTTATAAAATCATTTTTCTACTGTCACTCCAACATAGTTGAGCTAGTGGACAACTTAAAAATTCTAGCATTCTCAGAGAATCACTGTGTAAGAGATATCTGCTCTGCAGTATCACATTTAAAAAATCAAAGTAGGGCAGCTAGGTGGTACAGGGATAGAGCACCAGCCCTGAAGTCAGGAGGGTTTGAGTTTAAATATGGCCTCAGACACTGGCTGTGTCACTCTGGGCAAGTCACTTAACTCCAATTGCCTCAGCAAAAAACCAACCAACCAACAAACAAAAAAATCAAAAGAAAGACATTCAGATTATCACCTAATCTGCTCACTTTGTTTTATAAATGAGAAAACAGTCCTGAAGAGATAATGAGCTTAAAGTCACAAAACAGAGCAGTAACAGATTTGAGACAAAGGTCTCTAATGAGCTAGCATCAGAATTTCTAAATGGAAGCTTCAGTAGCTTGACCCTTATATATCTGATCTTAGGACAACTTCTCTGCTTTGTAGGAACAAAAATCTGCTTAGCCTACATAGAACGTATTGTTCCTACCACACTGAAGATGTCACTTTACTCTGGTGCTCACTTTCTTTACTGATAAAATGACTTGACTCTAAAACACACACACAGAAACATACACACACATATAGAGAGAATATATTCCAAGATTCTTTTAGTCATTTTGATTAGACACTTAGTGTGACCTCAGACACTTAGTGTGACTTACTGATGACCTATCAATTTATGAAGCTATGACATATTAGCAAAAAAGGATATCTTAGTAAGTCACCTCACTTGATGGCCTCAATGTATTTTTTCCACTGAAATACTTGTTTCCATGGCCTCCAGTGTGAAGGAAAATTTTAAATACAATAAAAGGTGGAAAGTTCTTGCCACCAAATCTGAAAAGACACTAAAAGTTAGTCAGTTGGTATCAGATTAATGGCTGTTATTTTAATGAACACACAAACCATTACCTGAATCTAACCTTACACTGCACACTAGGATCTCTTACAAGAGCAGCCTCTAAGGGACACACTTTCTTCAGTATTTCATGTGTTACACAATTTTCCTGAAACAGATATTAGTGTGATTAATAATTTCCATACAGTAAATGTGATTTACTAAATATGAGGCTTTTAAATATCTCCAGTATTTTAAAAGTTCTTGATTTCATTGCAGTATTTCTTCCACTGATATACATTGCAACCCATCTAAATGCTTGTCTTCAAGATAAGCCTTTTGCCAAAGGTGATGCATGTATAAATGTATGTATGTACATATATATTATATAAAACTTTTGGTCTTTAAGATATAGATATGTCTATATATAGAGTATTAAAGTACTAATATACATTATGTAATATACAATATTATATATGATATATATGTATAACTCTACATCTCTGTCCAGATATATCTAGATTATATACATCTAGATCTGTGTGGTCCATTCTGTGATCATATGCTAAGGCTTTGCTTGATTAGTGCCTTTCATTGCTTAGTCTTCACTGGAATAGTCTTTGAAAAACCAAAATCACCTCCCTACTTTGTTAAGGCATCTGATCTCTGCAATGTTAAGAGAATCTTAGATAACAGTCCAGGAATCCATCAATATGTGTACTTCTATCAACTTGATCCTTTCTTATTCTATCTGATTCTTCTCCATTTTTCTTCCACAGATCTTTCACTGAGGATCTACCCAGGATCACTATCAGGGTGCCACTGTAACATTCAAGTTATCCACCTATTATTTTTTTCTCTGACCACTTGGCTGGCCTCATCTTTTTACAATATATCTCCTGGTGATAGTATTTATGCCACTTCTTGTGGGCTAGTTAAGTAGGTTGCAGCTTATTTATACTTGCCATGTATTTGTATCTCCACTGATTTTTGAGTTAACCAAAATACCTTTTTTTTTAAATTTTTAAAGAAATTGTGGTTTCAGGATCTGCAATTTACAAAGCATCATTGGAAGAAAACTGATGTTAGAAAGATTCTCATGTCAGGAAGCATCTTTTTTCTTCTGGGTTTCCTTCCTTCCTTCCTTCTTTCCTCATGTACTAATTTAATATATTGATAACCTAATAGTATTCTCTAGGCAAAACTGGCAATTATTATCTATTTGATATTTCCTTTAGGTGTTGTTAGACTTATTGTTCTCACCATTTATCCACAAGTAATTCTGCTTCTCTTTGGACAGTGAGATATAATTTCCTCTGCTTTGTGCGTTATGTATGATAATATGTGATAAAGAAAATTCATTATGTTACTTTTAAAAGATTTTATAAACACTTTTTTCAGCATTTCATGTTACATAATTTTCCTGAATTTGTTAACATTCACATAACCTAAATTGTTAAAGACCCCACATACGTATGAAGGGGCATATAGATTCTCCCAAAGCCCCCCAGCTGTGAAGTATAATACACTTGAAGGAATTGGAAATCAGCCTTAACTGATGCAGATGCTGCTTGTGAATTAGGAATGAAATAAATCAGAGGCAAGAGGGAAGAGGAGCGAGAGCAGAGAATGCAACTGCCTCTCAGTCTCCTTGTATCATTATCATCCCTTCACTTGAAGGGATCTATTCTGCTGGTCAGAATTAGATTCCCAGCATTGACTAGCAGATGGTTCCCATAACATCCAGCAGCCACTAGCAGGTTGCTCCTGTAACACTAAATTATAATTAATGATAATTAATGCCCCATACATTAAGACAATGGGTCCAATGTATTTATTTAATAAAAGTTCTATTTAGTAGATTAGACTGCAAATAAATCAATGCCAAGTTTTTAGCATTTTTTGGATCTACTTCCTCTAATGTTTTATTAATAATAAATTTCAAGACCTACAGGCTATCTAAACAGTGAATGTTTCAGACTTCAACATTATCTTCTGAAGCTATCAATATTTTCTTTCCTTTGTGTTGTAGCTGTCTCACATTTCTTTTGGAATAGAATTTAAAAGCAAATATGATTCCAACTTATTAGAAATTCAGTATTCTTTTAAGAACAAGTAACAATGATAAATGTTAAGTGATAAATATACATATATGCATATAATAGAAGTATCTAATGGGATAAATTCAAAATCTGATGCTTTTGGATCATATTGGCAGAAAACAGGATACAATGAACTTCCTCAATAAATACATCTTTGGGGTATAAATCATTTGCAAGTCTAACAATGAGAGGGAACAACTGGTACATACCGCTGCACAAATTGTGTGTTTTAAGAGCTGAAACATCATTTTATCCATATGAGAACACCAAGCTCTCTGGATCACTTGAGCAGCATGGCCTTTTTCAATACTAAAGAGAAAAAATGAATAAGTTTAAAGGAGACATTATTCTTTTTTTTTAATTTTTGAAAAAAGCATTTTATTTTTCCAAATACATGCAAAGATAGTTTTCAACATTCACCTTTGCAAAACTTTGTGTTCAAAAATTTTCTCCTTCTAACCTCCCCTTCCCAAGATAGCAAGCAATCCAATAGAGGTTAAAAATGTACAATTCTTTTAAACATATTTCCATATTCGTAAGCAGACATTCTTTCCTAAATACTTAGGAAACTAGATATTAGAATTCCTACTATTTTTCCTCTCAGAATACAGTGTTTACAGAGTAGCTTTTTGAGCTTTGGCATTTGTAGAACTAAGTAGAGAAAGGGAATAGAATTACAGAGACTCGAATTAACTTTTCCCTCTACTAACCTCACTAATTCCCAAAATACATTGTTCAGAAAATTAGAAAAATGTATAATCAATAAATCAATGTAACTGAATGATCTTTACCACAATCTATTTCCTAAATCTCCAAAGATTCCTAAAACGACATAGGTTATTAATTATTAACCCAACAGTAATATCCAATTAGCACAAGTGTTTTGAAGATTAAAAATACTGTAATTCTTTGACCTAACAGTGTCATTATTGAGTCTGTATCCCAAGGAAATCATAATAGAGGGAAAAGGAAAATGGAGGAAAATTTGCAAAAAAGGTTTGTAGCAGCTTTTTGTTGTACCAAAGAATTGGAAAATGAATAGATGCCCATCAATTGGGGAATGGCTGAACAAGTTATGGAATACGAAAGTAATGGAATATTATTATTCTACAAAAAATGATGAACAGATTGATTTTAAAAAGACCTGGAAAAATTTATATGAATTGATGCTAAGCAAAACAAGCAGAACCAAGGATACATTGTATATAGTAACAGCAAGATTGTACAATGATCAACTAAGGAAGATTTGGTTCTTCTCAGTGGTTCAGTGATTCAAGACAATCCCAATAAACTTTGCATAGAAAATGCCATCTGCATTCAGAGAGAGAACTATGGAGAATAAATGTTAACTCAGTATACATACTGTACTCACTCTTTTTTTTCTCTCATGGTTTTTCCCTTTTGTTCTGATTTTCTCTTCCAATATGATTAATAAATATGCATTAAAAAGTTAATATAGGATATTATAATATTTGTTGTTTATATTATGTTACATATTATATTATGTATAATTATAATAATATATAACTAGAAACAATAAAAGTTTTTTAAAAAGTGAAGTCATTCTAAATTTTGTCCTTTTTTGGCTAGACCTTTGATTTTTATCATTTTATAGGACTCCTTAATGTGAACCTTCTACTAATGCAGATCAGAACCTCCTCTGCAACTCATAGAGCTCTCTGGGTCTGAGAAATGTTGTACCAAGGGTCATAACAGCCAATGTAATGTCAGAAGCATGACTTGAACCAGACTTTTCCTGACACCAAGGGTCAACTCTCTGTCCAGTTGTCAGGCTATATAACAAAGGTGTCAAACTTACAACACTCCTTTGGAAGACAGCCTAACCAGATGAAAATGTTACTGAGAAATGTTTAACAAAATATATAAAAATACAATACAACAGAGATAATGTTAAAATATGACTTTGAAAGATCATATGCTGCCAATCCTTATGTATGGTTTAATGGTCTCATTTCTATTTGAGTTTGACCTCATTGCTATGTGACAATTTCAAATTTCAGTTGACAAATTATCGGTTTAAAATCTTTACAAAGAATTATTACACTCTGAAGAAGATACCTGATTAAAGCAGAAAATTGAACCTGAGTGCTAGCCACTGGTTTCTGAAGTAGCTGATTTTGTTCCTAAGTAGGGAAGTACGAACAACAGCAATATTGTTTTATCCTCTAAGTCCTTTACCAATCATGATTCCATATAAAGGGATGTGTTAAAAGTTGCACTTCCATAACCCTTCCTTCTACCCAGAGACCTCAGAGCAATCACCCCTATAGCCAAACAACACCTAAATAGAAGCCACCTTTCAGAGAGCTCTTGAAGCTCCTCTTGACCACCCTGAAGCTCAACAGATGCCATCGCCACATCTAAAGAATGCAGTAGAAGATTTGTGAGGTCACAGTCTCAAACACCAATGTTCCAAGTTATGATTAGAACTTGGCCAAGTTATGATTAGAACATTAGTAATGCTTTCCTATTCTCTAATGTCTACATACTGAGGCTTTATTCCCTACTCTAGTCTACCTCCCATGTAATTCTCACATCCCTCTCATCCTGTTTAACCACCCTTTCTCTCCTTTATAAACCCTTTCTGGCACCCTCATCACTATTCAGCTTAACCTTACTTCTTCCTTAGGTTTATACTCTTAAGAATCCCTATCTTTTTCATATCCTTGGATTTTTCATTGAGAATTTCTCTTCACTCCTAAATTTGACTAAAACTTGGCATTTCCTATCTTTTTTGCCATATCCATTTTAACTCTCTCTAATAGAAGCCATTCTTTTCCATAACTTGAAGGGCAATCTGAAATCCAGGAAAGTGCTGACAGCCACACCCACCCACCCACAAGAGACACAGGAAAGGCGGCAGGCAAGGGGAGACATTGACCCCTAAGATAAGTTTTTCTCTTATGCCTTACCCTGTCACTTCAAGTCATACGCATAGAAGAACAAAGGCCTTTTAGAGTCAAGAAACTATGGAGGTTCAAACCCTGAGAAATAATGGTAAGTTTCCAAATGGATGCTGATTAGGTATAATCTAGCCATCAGAAATTAAATGGGAAGCCATAAGAAATTTCTAACCCTAAGGTAAAGTTTTTATGACAGATTTTGTTTTTGGCTATCAGGAAATATAAGTGAAAAGATAGGGGTAAGCTAAATGGGTCTTAATTGATGGTTCTCATTCTTAAGCTGTCTATTCCAAAGAGCTTGGCCTCTGATACCCATATTCCACATAGAACCCGGAAAAAAGAGAAATTTCTTATGGGATAAAAAAATATTCCCCAGACTGATAACTGGATATGTTAGATAGGGCTTGTGGCCCTTTTTGTTACAGCTATTTATAAAAAATAGCTCTGGGATGTAGTTACATTAAATGAACAACCCATAGAGTCCATTTCCACCTATTACTGAAGATTTTAGCTTTGGCCAGATAGAAGTAGAAATTTGTTCCACAGCCTTAGGCCCTGGAGAGACATACTTGACAATGCCCAGCAATGGCTGTGGATTACTGGAGCATTGTCAAGAAGTGGCCATGAGACTAGCAGAGTTAAGCACAGACTGCATGTGATGCAAGCCCAGTGAAGAGCAATATGATATCATTAGAAGACATCATTAACTCTGTAGCTGGAGTGGTAAGTAGACCATGCATGTATATGTTTTGGCCACAAGTATTCTCTCTGTGCTGTGGTTATGTCTTTCCTATGTACTTCCATGCATATGTTTTCTACATGTATATATACACATATACCAGTATGTAGGTATTCTTCCCACTGATGGTACAAAAAAATTTTCAGATTGTGGGGAAATTCTTTATTGCTATTTTTCTTACTATGTTATTCTGTTAAATTTCTTTATGTTAAATTGTGATTCACCACTGAAATCTTTCACTCAGCATAATTTTCTGACCTTCATGCTGCATTTAACAATGCTGATCACCTTTCTTCAGGTAAAGCTGAGACTAATAAGAATGCTAAGGACAACGTCTGGACATTCTAACTACCAGTTTACCTGTATGCTCCTATAACCATTGAGGGCAATGATCTTTGCAAAGAGATATGAACCAGCAATTACCTTTGCAGGTGTTATATTTCATCTGAAACGTCCTATATTTATTGTCTTCTATTAGAATGTGAAATCCTTGAGACCAAGCATTTTATTTTTCATTTTTATCCCTCTTCTTTAGCCCAGCATTTTGCATAGAATAAGTGCTTAATAATAAATATTTTATCATTTGTTCATTCCATACCTACTCCAACTATACCTGAGAGATAAGAAGTGTACTATATCATCAATCTTTTGAATTGTAATGGAATAAGAGATGGCCCATATTTGTGTGTGCCATGCATCATGTATGGAATGTGCCAACTTATCATCTCTGCTACTCAGATCACTATCTTCACTTACTACTTAGTTTTAAGCATCAAAGCTACTTCTTCAGACTCTGATTCTCCAGTTAATGCTCTCAGATTCCTCAAATCACCCTTGCCTTTCTTTATTTGAACATTTTGTATTCCTTCCATTGACTGCCCCTCCCCGACTCCAAACATACACAGTAAATATAGTGTGTAAAAATAGCGGAGGGTAGAGTCCTTATTGGCAATAATTGTTACATCTCTTATCTATAGGGGCATGGGCATAGTTAGGTATCTTAGCATCTAGTGTAGTGTCTTGAACATATACTTTTAAAATGCTGAACTGAATTTGAATGAAAAAATATTCATGGAGAAGGTACAATTTAATTTGGATCTTGAAAGATAGGTATGATTTCATTAGTCAGGGATAATGGGAAAGGATATTCCAGGTATAGGTGTAGAAAAAACACAAAAAATTCTTTGTGAGGGAGTTTAATGATATTTTTTCTCTGTTTATAATTCTTTTTAAGTTATAAATTTAGTAACAACAGAAACAAACACACCCACACAATCAGGGAGAAAACGTAATTGCATATAAAACCATAAAGTCCTATTGTGGATTTTAACAGCAACTTTTAACTAATTGATATTTGTCCTGTTTGTTCATGCTCCTTTTAGAATTTTTTCCTTCTATATATTTTCTGTATGTGAGGTCAATGACAGCTATTTTGGAAGAACAATCAATAAGAACTGAATAAATATGATATGTAAAAACGTAAAAGATCAAAAATGACACAGTAATTTTACACATGGGGAAATGGATGATCATTGACAGAAATAGGGATTCAGGGGTGGAACTGACTTAATGGAGAAAATAATTTGTATTTTGACATGCTGAATTTGAAACACTAGTAAGACACTCAGATGTAGGTTATCTTATAGGCAATTAGATATACAGTTTTGAACTTGAGAGAAATTTAAGTTAAAAATATGGATTGGGAGTCAGCAAAGAGGTGATTATTGAAGCTAAATGTGGCTAAAATAGTTAAGGAATTTAAAGAAACCACAAAGGAAGATCAAGGACAGAATTCTTAGCAACAAAATGATAAAGAGTTGGGAAGAAGGGACAAAAAGAAGATAAATGTTTCTAGATAGCTCAATTTTGTTCTCCTTTGGCTTTGTTTGAATTTTTTTTTTTTTTTTTTTTTGGCATAAGTGAGGATACATAAGGTTTTCATGGAGGACTAGCATTTTTTTGGTGTAAGGGCTTGCTGAGTCCTTTTTAAGGGGTGCTCATCCACCTTTGGTGTCCACTTTTCACCCAAATCATTTATGGTTCCAAGAAACTTTAGCTTGCACAGTGACCACACACCATTGAAAATATCTTGGCAGGTGGGCTAACCCAGATTGAAAACAGGCCCCCAACCTGTTAGTGAATTAAGGAGTTGTCTACCCTGTGCATGTAAAGACTTTTCCTGCTGGAATAGGAGAATAAGAACGTGTTCCAATGGTGATAAATGTGACTGAAGCAGAAGCTGTGAAGTGCTTAGAACTTAATGAGATATTAAAGATGCCAAGATCACCTATTGCATCCTAGGCCACTACTAATTGCCATGACTTTAATGTCTTACCATTGGACTTCAGTAACGCTGGAAGAGAGAGGGAAGCTGACAATTTGCATTACTGTGCCTCATTTAAATCCAATTCATGTGCAAGTCACTCATCATTGGTCTTTTTCAAAAAGTGAAAGATGGACAACAATTGTATCATGGAATTTTTGATCTCCATCTTCTCTAGACTTCATTTTAGGTCATACACCATTGCTTTGCTAAGATTAAGGTTGCCTCTGTTCTTTTTCTGAATTTTTCATTTAGAGTTTTAATTTCATTTATTTTTTCCTTCTTTTTTCAAGCCTTCCCCATTAAAGAGGTTCTGATGGCTTATTTAATTTTTTGAAGGGTAGAAGTGCAGCTTTTGCAAAATTGTGTTCCTCTTCTGGAATTTTCCTACTAACATTTTCATTTCATAGTATTTATTTTATTAACAGATTTTCTGTGGGGGATTTTTTCCCCTTTTCTCTCTCTTTAGGCTCTTGTTTTTAGTTTATTTAGCTTGTTCTAATAGCACTAGCCACTCACAGAATTTGGCTGTTAAGATTTTATGCAGCATGTTTGGCCTGATGCAACTCCGACATGCACTTCAGAGGATGCATAGGCATTCTATGACTATTTTCCTGTTTTCTTATTGTGTGGTGAAGAAAGGCATTTTGACTGTTTTCTGATGCAGAATTGAGAATGTTTATAAAAACTCCTAATATTGTTCTTCTTTCATCTTGACTGCACTGGAAGGAGGATGGTCACTCTTCAATCTCCCAATTTCTAACTATTCTGAAGGTCTCTGGCTTCCTTCAATACTGTTTGAATCTCATCTTTGACAAGAGGCCTTCGTTGAATACCTCCCTCACCTTCACTCCAGTTACTGCCTTCCTCTTTGAAATTACCTTTGCTCTACTCTGTATAAATTTTATATGTACCCATATGTATGCTATCTTCCCCAGTAGAATGTGATCTTCTTGAAGGCAAGGGCATTATGACATTCTTTTTATCCCTGCTTCTTGCCACAATTATAATAAATGTGACCAACAAACTACCTATTATTTGTGCATGTTCCAATGTCATAAATATGGTCCTAGTAGTAAACTGAGTTCCATGTGATTTAAGTGTCAAATTTTATTTTTTTAACTTCCTTTAGCACAGTGTCCTATATGTAAAAGGTACCTGGCAAATAAGTGAATCAAGTTGCATAATCTTACTATATATGAGAAAAATGCAAAAGTATGAAGTTGTTTTTTTAAGTCTCATGTAGATGATCACAAAAGCTAGAGTTCAAATGAATTCAAAATTAATTTAAAAATAAATGTATGACCCATAAACAAGAGATCTTTAAACTATGTCATCTGGGATAATGACATAAAGATATTGGTAGAAATGCCAAAATTTATACATAATTAACAATTGGGTGCTTACGCTTTAAGGTCTTCAAGTGGTACAACATCTGACAAATTTACTTCCTGAAATTCAGCCCCTAATTCAGCCCCTAATTCAGCTGCTAATTCTGGATCTGAGTCTCCATCCAACTCTGATGAACTTACAGATGACATTTTTCACAATGAAGAAATCTGAAAGCAAAGAAAAGTAACATACTTTCCATATTTTTCAAACACTGCTAGAACTGTAATCAAGATAGCTTATATGAAATATTGATTATAATGCTAATTTCAAAACTCTTAAAAAGCAAAGCAAAGATTTTTTAAGGATGCTCTTATGTTTACAGAATTTCATAGAAGTTAAGACGATCTAGATTCTATAGTCCGAAGTTAATTTTTTACTAGGTTTAATTTTAATTGTGTGACCTTGGACAAGTTACTGACCCCATCTTCAGCTTTTTAAATTTTTTTATAAAATGAAGGACTTATGAGTAATGAGCTTTAAGACCTTTTCCAGCCCTAACATTCTATGATTGGAATATGATATAGCGGAAAGAGACTCAGACTTAGATGATCTAGGTCTCTGTTTCAGATTGAAACATTTTTTAGTGATCAAGTTTGATCATATTTAATAGTTGTGTGACTATGGAAAAGTCATTTAACTTCTTGGAGTCTCAGTTTACTTATTTGTCAAAAAAAACCCCACAATACTTGCAGAGCTTTGATTAATCCGCATAGAGACAAGCAGAAACCATGGGAGCTGAAATAACATGAGAGAAGGCAAAGAAGATCCAGCAAACTCTTTTCCCCTAAATATTAATGGATTCCACTTCTAGTTTCCATAGAACCTTCAGAATTTGTACTTCAGAGACCATCTATACAAACCTATACCTGAACAAAAATCCCAATAACATGTCTAAAAATGGTCATCATCATCCTTGCTTTAGCTAGCTCCTGAGGCAACTCAGTGCACTTCATGACAGCTCTAAACACTGAGGTCTATGAATTTTTTTTTTTTAATATTTCTATGGCAAGACGACTGGTTCCTTTGGTTATCCTATATATTTTTAAAATATTACTCTGAGAAGGAGTCCATCAATTAACAGGGTGGAGTTCCTGACACAGTAAAAGTTATGAATACCTATTTGGAGTGTTTAATAGATTTTTCTTTACGTTATTAGTAAAATGAAGTCGTAGTATTTGTATAGACCTTTAAGATCTGTGAAGTTTTTGACAATTATCTTATTCGATTTCCACAACAATCCCTGGAAGATAGGTGCTAGTATAATTCTCAATTTAAGATGAGCAAATGTAAACTGGGAGCGATTGAGACTTGTCTGTAGTAACAGTTAAGGGTCTTGAGGCAAATTTAGTAGGTCTTCATGACTCCAAACCCAGGACTCTTATCACTGTATCACCTATATTATTTCCATATATAATCCAGCTCTGCTATTTCATTACCTGTGACTTTGGTCAAGTCAGTTCAATATATTTATGTGGGCCTTAGTTAATTCATCTGTAAAATGAAGGCGCTGGACTCAAAGACTCCTAATTCTAATTTCCCTGAATTTTCCTTCCACCAATGATTGCTTCTAATTCTTCCCCGGGAATATAGTAAAACAAATGTAACCCCTCTTTCGGTAAAACCAATCAGCTATGTGATATCCCTCTCTCCCCCCATGTAGGCCTCAGCCTCAGTTTTCTTATTTGTAAAATGGGGATAAATAGTAGTACCTACATCCCAAGCTTTCTAGGACTATCTGAGATCATACATGTAATATGATGGCTAAAAATTGCAAAAATTTATATAGCGCTTGCTATGTGCCAGGTACTGTGCTAATCGCTTGACAATTATCTTATTTAACCTTCATAACAAGGGGCTATTATTATTCCGATTTTACATCTGAGGACGCTGGAGCAGAAGTAAAGTAATTAGTCCCAAGGAGTCACAGCCCAGTGAGGGTCTGGGGTTGGATTTGAACTCAGGTCTTCCCTCTTCCACGTGGCAACGTCTGCTGCTGGATTTGGACGCGGGTTGAAGGGTTAGGGGAAAGTGTTTCAAGCTTCCTGGGCTTTACCTCTCACTTTCTGGCCGAACTGAGAAAGGGCCTCTAACGCGCCCCTCTCCTTGGGTCCTCACTGCCAGTCTCGAATTGGTCTGGTTTTTTTTTTTTTTTTTTTTCTTTTTCTCTTTTCTTTCTTTGTTTCTTTCCAAAGTCCGGTCCGCGGATCTGGAGACTCATGTGCAGCTGGGGGAAAGATGAAGGCAGACTTAAGGTTGGACTTCGGGGAGAAGGCAAGGGCTCGAGAGTGGAAGATGGGATGGAAGTTTTTATTTCATAGTGAAAACAAGTCCAAAGCTATCAACACAAAAAGGCTCAGTTGGTGCTGATGACGAAGGGTGGGGGGGGGAAGCAACGGCGTCCACCGTGTCAGTCCGAGCAGTTTCTTCGACGTGCCCGCGTCAGCTTCTGCCTCTGGACCTCGGGCCGGGGCGGATGGGGACAAACGTTGGACTGCAAGCACCCCGGTGTTCCTCCAGCCCCGGCAGCCCCTCGAAACCCCCGTAACTTCCTTGCATCCGGACTGCCAGCAGCCTGGGCTATCGCGCGTGGGCGCGTTTTCCCCGTTGCTTAGCAAACTGGAATTTCCTGCCTTCTCTTCCCCCACCCAATTGCTCTTGGCAACTCATACCACTGCAGGTGATAGTGCTTGCGGCTAGATTATTAATAAAGTTTGTACTACGGATCGCCGTTAGTTTTCTGTGTACGCATTGCTCTCTGAATAACAATGTCCTGACTGGGCCGCCGTAATAGGCCTTTTTGTGGTGGGTGGAGTTAAACTGAGGTGACCCCCCCCGCCCCCACCCCCAAGCCGGATCCGCCGCTGCTGCCAGCAACATGTTCAAGGTGAGCCACGCTGATCCCCGCTGCAGCTGTCTCTCCCTCCGCCCTTTGCCCCTGCCGCCGGCTCGCGGAGCTTCTTCCCTGCTCCCGCTTCGGACATCCCCGGGGACTGTACTGGTGCGGTGTTGGCTGCGCCCGGGGACAGCAGTTCAGTCCTTTTCTGCAAAGCGCTTGAAGCGCTTAACTCCCGTGCCCCTTTCCCCCACGCGCACGCGTGACGCGTGAAGCGCGAATCCCGGGCCCCGGCTCCGGATCATCTCGAGTAATGGCCTCGTATAGATGTACTACCTCAAGGGATGCCAAATACTTTGCACCTGTTACTTCTTTTGAGCCCCGACACAACCCTATGAGACCGGGGGCTGTTATTAGCCTCCAAAAAACCTTGTCCAAGACCTGCCTTTGTAGCCTCCCTCACCTTTTCCTTGATGCCAAATGCTCCATTTCCTGCCTCCCTGCTCCTGCTTGTGATGCCTTCCTTTCTCACTGCAGCCCGCTTCGATTCCCTGGTTTCCTTTTAAGACCCTGATTAAATGTCAACTTTCCTATACCCTCCTCACCTTCAACTGCTAGAAACTTTCCCCCTCAAGAGTTCTTAGATGGTACAGTGCTTGAAGCCCCAGGGCCTGGAGTCAGAAAGACTCGAATTCAAATCCATCTTCTCCTCCTTAATGGCTGTGTGACCTTGGACAGGTCATTTTGTTTCTGATGAAAATAAATAGCACGTACTTCACAGGGTTTTGATATTTAAATGAGATCATATTTATAAAGCATTTTGAAAATCTTAAAGAGTTGGAGAAATGCTATTATATTGTGATTTTGTATATGCTTTGATATTTACAATTTTTTCCTTTAGAATGTAAATTCCTTAAAAGAGTTATTTAAATTTTATCTTTGTTATTCCCAGGGCCTGGTATTTAATAAAGGCAGATTTATAAGTGAGCAAACTGAAACTGAGGTTAAATGCTTTGAACAGGATAGAAAAATCTAGTCATTGAAATTAGATTCAAAGTCAGGTCCTACTGACTAAATCCTTCACTTCATCCACTAGATTTAGTAGAGATTACTCCACAAGAACCGTTGGTAGAAATATGTGTGTGGATATATTTGTATAAATACACGTGTTTCTTTATAACATGTACATATTTACACATATTGTACATAGCATGTATTTGTATATGTGCATGGTGTATGTGTAAAACGTGTATAAAATGTTAGACCACTGTCTCCCTGTTGTGCAATTAATGTAGGTGCAGTCCTAAATCATTGTAGTAAAAGCTTTTGAAAGAAGACAAAAAATGATCACAAGCATTTATTAAGCATCTACTCTTTGTTTAGCTCATTTTTCTGTAGAGGCAAAGACCACTGGAAAAATGGTCTGTGTCCTTAAGGAGCCCATTCTACTATGCTAAGCACAATACACTAGGTATTTCACCCCTTTTTGGAATCAGTCAAGCATTGATTTAAGGCCTATGTTCCAGACACTTAGCGTTCCACTGGGGAATACAGACAGAAGTAAATCAACACCTCTCCTCTAGGTTACATTCTATATGGAGAAACATACATAAGAGAGAGAGAGAGAGAAGGAAGGAGGGAGGGAAAGAAAGAGGAGGGAGAGGAGAGAGAAAAGAGAATAAAGCAAAAGAAGGAGAAGGAAGTGGAGTAGTAGAAGGGTGAGAAGATTAGGAAAGACTTTGCATAATAGGTATAACTTGAGTTGGAAACACTGAATCTTCTTATGTGGTTATAAAGGTATTTAAAAGCTAAACAGTAACATATTTTATTGGGAAGCCGTTGGAGCTTGAGTAGTGGCATGATCGGGGGTCCAAGCCTGATTGAGAAAAATGACTTTGTGGAGAAATGAGACAAACTAATTAGGACTATAGTAGTGCAAGAGAAGTGTATGAGTGAACTAGTGGGAAGTGTGAGTGACTGGGTAGAAAAAATAGAATGGTTCAGATGTGAGGTGAGGCAGAATGAGCAAGACAGCTCTCCTGACACTTAGGATGAAGGAAGTGAGTCAAGGATAAGGCCAAAGTAGGGATCCTAAGTGATTGGAAAAGTGGTGCTCTAGGAAACAAAAACAACAGGGAAGTTAGGGAAGGGGAGTGATTCAAGTTCAGTTTGGGATATATTGAGTTTGAAATACTTAGTACAGAGATATGAGTTAAAATCCAGTTTCTAGTTATTAGCTTTGTGAACTAGAAAAGTTACTGTAACCTTTCTGAGCCTATGTAAAATAGTTTTACTATCTACTTCAAGAAAATTGTGAAGTAGAGTTCTATACAAAGTTGATTTATAGTTGACATTTATAAAAATACTTGAAGGATGCATAGTATTACCAGGTAGTTTTTCAGTCATGATCCCAGGTCACGATATAACTTCATGAATTTCAAGGAAATGGGGCTGAAGACTCTTAGATCTTAGCCACTGACAAAAAATGGATCTCCAGGCCAATTACTGAGACCACATTTGAATATTTGCCCACACAGTAGGACAGCATACTCTTGAGTGTCTAGAGAGAGCCACTTGATCCCACTACAGAGCATAAGAGTAGATAGAACATTAGGGAAATCAGTCAACAAATATTGTGTCTACTTTCCTAAATACTGGGATTACAAAAACAAAAATGAAACAGTCCCTGTCTACAAAGAGATTATATTTTATCAGGGACAACAATTTGTTCCTACATAAGTAAATACAAAATATATGTAATGTCATTGAAGGGAAGGGATAATAAGAGGTGCAAGAAGGGCATGTGAGGAAAAGCCCCATGTCAAGCTGGAAAGAAGCTTAGAATTCTAAAGTGTAAAAGGAGATGGAATGTCATATATGAGGAATAGTCAGTAGGATATTTGGACTAGATTGTGCAAGAAAGGAAGTCACGTTTCACACCTGGAAAAGCAGGCTGAAGTCAGATTGGGAAGAGGTTTGAATTCCAAATAGGAATTTATTATTTTTGTCCTACTGGTGCATTTTGAGTAGAGGAATAGCAATACCAGATCTGTGCTTTAGGAAAATTATCTTGAAAGCTTTGTGCAGGGTAGATTGGAGGATGGAGAAATTTGATGCAAGCCCAGTGATTGTATCTGATGAAGAAAAAAAGGATCAATGTCAACAGTGAAATTGGACAGAATAATAAAACATTTCAGGCTGAATACTGTAAAATTATGATGTCTAGACTCAGTTAACCCCAAAGAAGAGATGGGATGGTTTACCTTTCTCTCTTTGCACATATACAGGATTGTGCATTTGAAATGTTGCACAAATTAGCCTCTCACTGTGTTGTTTAGTTTTGCTGATCTCTTTTTTTCTCTTGTTATGAGGGGCAGTCCTTTGAAAAATGTTAAGTGATGTAAAACACAAAATATGTCAACTTTAAAAAAAAATAAAAGACCAGTTACTATAATTTTCTGCCTTGTCAGATGTCATATTTGGAGGAGGTAGCAATTTTTAGTTTTGGGCAGATTCCTTCTTTTGAGGAGCTTCTGTTATCTCTTAAAGTTGCTAATTTATTACTTTGAATATTTATATGTCTATATTCTTTTCCCAACCAAACAGATTGGAATACATCTTTGCCTTCTTGTGTGAAATTTTTATTTGTTTTTCTCTAACTTTTCCATAGAGGATGAAAAACGATTGAATATTATTGTTACATTTCTTTTGCTTCATGACTGGCCCACCTTTTCATGTCAGTTGTTTTTTTCCTTCCTAATTAAAACAACAAAAAAACCTGAGTTTCCAAAAATTATTATATAAAATTAAATAATGAAAAGCTCAATGAAATAATTAGCTGCAGTGTGTAGTGCACTGTTAGATGCTGAGTATCCAAAAATAAAACAGGTCTTGTTCTCAATTATCTTACCTTAGGTGGGGCAGACAGTGTGTTGGGTTCGAGAAAAAGGTACCTAGAATGGGAATACAAGTGAGGAAATACAAAGTAATTTCAAGAGGCCCACAATGCAAAACATTAGGGAAATTGTGAGGTAGTAGACAAATTTTGCTTTGAAGGAAAATAGTTTTCAAGGTAGAAATGAGAAAGGACGTATTCCAGTCATAAAGATCTACTTGTGCAAAAGCGCAGAGAAAATTATGTCTGAAGCAGCCTGATTTTACTGGAATGTAAAGTAGGTAAATAGGAATAATAGGAGATAAATTAGAAGGTTAGTTGGAGATCAGGTTGTGATGAGCCTTAAATGCTATTACTTGATAATTCTTATTGTAAGGGAAAGCTCTATTGAAAGTTTGAGGGAGAAGGAATGAGTTTTTGAAAAATAATAGGGATGGAAGAAAAGGGAATATCTGTAACCAAAAAATAAAGTTGAGAAAGAAATTGAACAATTTTATTGATATTTTAAATTTAACATGCACTTTAGGTAATAAACTGCCTCACTAGTTCACCATTTCATACTAGTTTTTTTTTTTTTTAATTGTTCTTGTGTGAGTCCATTGTTAGGTTGAGATTTTTAAATTTCATTCTAGAGGTAAAAGGAAGCCATTGAAAATTTTTGAGTAGGAGTAATGATGTGGTAAGATCTGTGTTTGAGAAGTACTTATTTAGTAGCTGTGTGGCAGATGGGTTGGGGGAGGAGAGAATGAAAGCAAGGAGATGGGATGCTATTGCAATAGTCTAGTTGAGAAATAAGGAGTCTCTGAATTAGAGTAAATGTTAGATTTGACAGAGGTAGAGGCAGAATTGATAGGAATTGGCAACAAAATTGAAAATGGAGATTCGGGAGAGATAAGAGTAAATGAGTCTTAGGATGACTGGAAGAATATCACCACCATTAAACAGAAATGGAAAAGTTTAAAATAGAGGTGCATTTGGAGAGAAATATGAGAAACATTTTGGATTTATGATTTTGAAATGTTCTCAAAGGCAGCCAGATAGTGTTTCCAGCAGGCAATGGGTAATACTGGGAGAAAGATTAGGGTTCTCTATATGGATTTGCAAGCCCTGAGCATAACTGGAAGCCATGGAAGCTGTACTAATCTCATTAAAGAAAAGTGTTTATAGAGAAAAGATAGTATCCTTGACACTTGCAGTGGAGGGAGGAACTTCTTGCCCAAGTAATGAATGTTCCAGTCCAGAAGAATCAATATAGAATCTCTAATCAACATTTGACTTTTAGGGCTGGAATGGAAGAGAATTTTGCATTTTTTATATATTTTGTGCATTGCTTGTGGTATCCTGTGAAGTCTTTGGATTTTTTGCACATTTTATTGTGTAGAATAAAAGCTATTCTGTGCTGTACTTGAGTACTTGAACAGAAGCTGAGACTTTTTTATTCATATATATGAAAACCTACACACAAGTTGGTGGAAGCACAATAAACTTAAAGAAAGTAGTTTTAGGGAGTGTTCCAGTCCATAAATCCAAAGTTTGGGGACTGTGGCCACTTAGTTACATATTTTTTCTTTACTTATTCATGAACATGTTGTTCCTACAACCCACCCCTCTAGTAAAATGTATACTATTTGATGGCAGAGGGTGTTTTACAATTTATTTTTGTATCTTCCTGCATTTGTTGGAAGCCAAATTATAGGAGAAATGAGATTTTAGTGAGGAAGTTAGTATGCAGATAAGCCTAGTTGTTTAGCTATGAAAGAAAAAAAGGACTGGCTAATCCCTTTTAGATTGACAGGATCAAGCCTATGATATTTTTTGAAGAATGAGAAGGGTTTGTAGGTAGGTGGGGCATATTGGGAGAAAAGGTTTAGGGCTAGGGGAAGATACCAATGGATTTGGAAAGATTGAAGGTAAAAGATTAGATTAAAGACCAACTTGCCTTTAGGAAATGGTAGATCATAGGATTGAGAACTTTAGCAAAAAGAACTTGCTTCTTCTTCTGGAAGAAGACTTCTCCAGAGACTGGAGCAAAAGAGGAAAATGGGGATGATGAAGAAGGACATGGAGTTGGGGGAAGAGGAGTTTATCACAGATGTTCTCTATTCTCTTAACAATTTCTCTTCCAAAAGAGAGAAGGGAGATAATGTAGACTTTGTTGTTAGAACAGAGAAGGTTTGAACTAACTACTTCTGGGAGTTAGGGAGAAATGAAAAGATTCTCAGGATAAGTGAGGATCCAGTTGAATAGAAATTCGTGATCTAGAAACAGGAACAGAAACTAGTGAGCTCACTGTGATCTTCACAAAGATCTGTGGTACAGGTATTGTACCTTTGTGCAATATGTACCTGTGGTACAGGTATTGTCTTCACTGAGGCATAGTTAAATGCCTTGCCTGAAGAGGGATTTGTTCCGAGGCATTTCTCACTCCAGGGACAGTGCACTATATCCCTACAACACTACAGAGTGATGAAGGTAAAGGGGGACAGATTAGAAATAGTATGCAAGATTGCACCTGTTCCTTTTTCTGGTCCCTTAGGTCAGAAGACCTGAGAGATGGCATTGGAAAAAGTGGCCAAGGATTCCATTTTTCTGAAAAAACCAAGGTTTCAGCAGACTTTAACAGTTGGTGATTCTAGAAGGTTCAATGGACTTGGAAGGTTAGGAATTGGGTGGGGGTTTGAAACTTTTTGATCTCAACAGATACTGGTTGTAAAACATGGAAAAGCTGTGAATTTATTTTACATAGTGTAGGGAATGTTCAGTTGATAGTAATTAACTACCTTGTAGGACTCTGAAATGACTAAGTGTGATCTCTCACTGTCTCTGATTCCTAGAGGACTAATATTTCTTAAGTTTCTGGGACCCCAGAACAAAGTGATAGTTACTTCTCTTGCGTTTCTCACTCTACTAAATTCTGAGTCCCTTAAAAACAAAGGCTTTCACAATATTTTGGATTGCTGAAGCTCAGGATTGACATGGCTTAGAGTCCCCTTCAGACTGAGCTGTTTACTATCCCCAGCTCCAAGAAATTCAGATCTGAGATGTCTTAGAGGTCCCTTGTCAAAGTTTGTCCAATTTACCCAAATACTCTTTTGTTCCTCTGTTTCCTTAAAGATTCGACTCAAGACCCACAACCTTCACTTATCTGTGTTATTTTTACTTAGTATGCTTGAGGACAGAGATTTGTTTTTGTCATAGTTCTCACAACTCACAGGGTGTCTTGCACATATTAGGTACTTAATATTGAATTGAGTTCTATAGGTCTATGATCTCATGTGTAATTATTGCTTCCCATAGTTTAATTTAGGGCCCCTCCATGTCACCCCATGCTTTTCACAAAAAACATTTATGATGACACATACAACTCACTGAACTTTTTGCTCTTTTAGTGTGCAATACATGTGGCCTGTTATTTCTCATACTTAATACATGACAATTCCAGTTCCTTTTCTAGTTCTGTATGTCAATCATGTCTTTTATGTCCTAGCTCACATGTATTCATGGTTGATGATGCACCACTGTTTTCATCAGTTTTTCTGGAGCCTTTTGTAAAAAACCTAAAGTTTTGATTATTTGAAAATTCTGGTATTCCATGATTTGTACTCATAGAACATCCCCAAACATTTTTTATCCATTTAATTTTTATAGTGTGGATTTTTATGCCATTTTCATTTGATAACCATGGGTTTCATTGAGGAGGCTCTATAATGTTCTGAAACTTGATTCAGGCAGCATAGTCTCATCCACTAACAGGAATTTTTAGGCCCTTCCCACTCTAGTGAATTTCACTGAAGATATTTGAACATCTTAGAATATCAGAATCTTCAAAGAACCATATTAGAATATTTAGAATTGTGAACCTTGCCCATGTTAGAATATGGACAATGATCATATAAGAAGAGGAGAGTTCCATCATATCTAGATGATGATTTTTTTTTTTTTTGTACAAGAGAAGTGCAGTTTGTAGATGCTGATTTATCTTGACATAATTTTTACATAGTGAGTGAATAAACTGCAAATCCTGACTCTTAGGTGTAAGTATAGATATATACATGTAAATGTGTGTGTGTATATATATATATATATGTCTATATCTATAGACCGATAGAGGGCACTGGTGGATTTAAAAAGTTGCTATGTGAAAAGGTAAGTGATTTTGCTCTCAAAGTGATAAGTTTAGTTCAGTCTGGAATAAGTTGGAACATATATTTACCTTTTCCCTAGGTTGTAGTAATATTCATCAAATGCACACCAGAGAAACCAATTTTAGCAGTGAAAGCATAGCAAGAACTTGGAATTTGAAGTCATGCTATCTGGGCTTGACTCTAATACTTATTACTAATGAGAACTTACGTTATTCTACCCCTCTGGTAGTTTTTAATTTCCCCCACTATAAATTGAGGAGTTTGGAGGAGTAAGATCCCTTTGAGTTGTGAAATTTTTTTGTTGTGTGACCATAAATCTAGCCAAATTGCAAAGAACTTCATTTGAAATTTGAAAAAGTCAAGGAACATTTTAGATACTTATTGCTCCATTTTTTACCCTTTTATCTTTTTTTCCCTTTTTATTTCAAGTAGGAAAATGGAATTCAAGATCTATATATAATGTATAAACTCTGTATTATGTATGTATGATGGTATAATAATATGTATAATGACTAGGCTTTTGTGACCCAAAGACCAAAAAAAAAAAAAAAAGACACTGTTTGAATCAGCAAACATTTATTAAGTACCAAGTGACCTTGACCTTTTTAAGCTACGGTCTATCTGAGGAGTCAGCTTACAAATAAATCTGTCTAAGCCAGAATACATGGTCACTTCTGCCAAAACATATTTTGGAAACTGAAATTTGTTCTAACACAACTTAATATTATTCAAATTTCAAGTTTGTATATTTATGATTTTTTCCACAAACACTGAATGCATAAATTCACAGTACTTCACAGTAATTCAAAAGCTATAAGCCTTCTGATTGATGCCCACTTCTGCAAGCAAATTTTAGTTCTTTGTCAAGGTAAAAAAAGCTATGTATTGTGTATCTTGTCTTACAATAGGAACTGTGAGGCTTGCCCATCATATTCAGAACTTTTGCTAACTCAGGTCATGGGGAATAGAATGCAGGTCAAACCTTACCCTGGCTGTGAATAGCCTCAGGCTCAGGTGGACATTCCCCCTATTTATTGTAGTATTTATGTACTTTAAAACCATTTAACATTTAGAAAACTGCTACTGTTTATTATGTTTCTATTTTTTTTTTTAATGTCACTGACAAGATTTTTAAGCATTGTAACCTAATCTTTTTCCCCCGTTAAGCCCTATGATTTTTATTGTACAATTTTGCATAAGTACAGTGCTTTTTGATCCCATTTGGCAAGGATCCTGGGGTGGTTTGCCATTTTCTTCAACAGCTCATTTTACAGATGAGAAAACTGAATCAAACAGAGGTTAGTCAGTTGGCCAGGATAACACAGATTAGTACCTGAGAAATCAGTTGAACTCAGGTCTTCCTGATTCCAGGCCCAGTTCTCTATTCTCTGTGCCACCCAGCTGCTCCTTTTGAGGATACACGTCAAATTATAGCAAAACTATTTAGACAGGATAAATTAGAGATAATTTTTTAAAAAGATAACAAAAAAAAACATTAAGAAAAGCTGGGGAAGACTTTTTTTTTCAAAACATGAGCACAAAAATATGGGTAGGAAGACTCAAGTAAACATTTAAAACAAATTGTAATAGACTCTTACATATTGACCTGAATCAGGAACACCAAAACTTTTCTTTCTTATCTGGTCATCTCTTTTGATGAACCAAATTTAGCAAAAGCAAAAATTTCAAGTATAGTGGAATAAGTCTAAAAATATTTATTAAATGCATAATACTGTAGAGGCAAGAAATAGAAAAAATCCTTTGTAAATAACTGCAAAATTAATAAAATAGTCTGATATTCTACCTTCTAAGAGTTATGAAATAAATGAAATTTCTAAGAGAAATGAAATAAACATTTGATAGTTTATGAACTTATTTGGAGTTTACTTTGCAAAGATACTATATTGATTTGTCATTTCCTTCTCCAGCTCATTTTATAGTTCAGGGAACTGAGGCAAACAGAGTTAAGTGACTTGCCCAAGGTCACACTTCTATTACGTATGTAAGGTTAGATTTGAACTTGAAAAGATCAGTCTTCTTGACTCCAGACCCACAGTTTATCCTCTGTACCATCTAGCTGCTTTGTTTGGGTCATATCAATATAATAAAAAATGACATTTTTTTTGCAATATAATTATTTTTGCAAAAACAAGAGCAGCAGTTAACTGAAAAAATATTTGCAACAATAGTATTTCTGATAAAAGTGAGATCTGATATATAGAGAGAATTGATTTAAATATTTAAGAATAAAAACCATTCCCCAAACAGATAAGTGGTAAGTAGATATGACTGGGTAATTCTCAAAAGAACTATAATTTGATATTTTCTCCTCAAACCATCCCCATTTCTAATTTCCCTTTTAGTGCCTCACCATTCTCCCAATCTCCTAGACTCAACCACACTCATCCTTCACTCAGCACATACACTCACCCCACATATCCCAATTGTTGTCAAGTCCTTTAGTTTTATCTCCATAGAATATTTTCATTTATGTCCCCTTGTCTTTTCTGATGTAGTCATCACTTTGTTGCAGAGCCTCATTACCTACCTGCACTATTAGAGAAGCCTTCTGATTAGGCTTCCTGGCTCAAATACCATTTTAGTCCATCCTCAAATCAACTACCAAAGTGATCTTTCTAAAGTGCATGTCTGACCATATGACCACCCTACTCAAAAATTTTTGGCTTCCTGTTATTTTCAGGATCAGATATAAAGTCTTTTGGCTTTTACAGCCCTTTCCAAACTGTCTCTTCCTACCTTTCTAATCTTCTTACACTTATTTTTCTTTATATCTATATTTTCTAATGATACAGGCCTTTTTGCTGTTTCTTACACATGACCTTCATTCAACCAACTCAGTAATTTTTCACTGTCTGTGCCCTATTCCTTGAATGCTGTCCCTTCAGATCTCTACCTCTTAACTTTCCTGTTTTCTTCAAGTTCTAGCTAAAATCTCATCTCTTTCAAGAAGCCTCTCTCAGTTTTCAATATCTTTGAGATTACCTTCAATTTACTATATGTATATCTTGTATATATATGTAGTTATATGCATGTCTTCTGTCTATGAGCTCTTTAAGAGCAGGGACTGTTTTTTAAATTTTTCATTGTATCTCCAGCACTAACTAGAGTCTGTGGCAAAGAGTAAATATTTATTGACTTGTTGGAATGCAGGCTATCAAAAACCTTGTGGGAAACATTATTACTATTCACTAGTAAAGAGCTACAAATTAATATAACTGAGATCACACTCTATATCCATTAACTGACAAAGATGGGGAAAAAAAGGAAAAGTAACAGTTGTTGGAAGGAGTAGGGAAGACAGGTACACTAATGCACTATCGGTGGAGTTGTAAATTGGTCTCATCATTTTGGAAAGCAGCGTGAACCATGCACATCATTCACCCAGTTATACCTTATTAGGCATATACTATTAAGAGGAAAAAAGAGGAAAAGGACACGTGAAAAATGTTCACAACAGTACTTATTTGTTAAAGCAACAAATTGTAAATAGGAATGATTGCGAAACAGCTGGAGTTTAAACAAAATATGAATGTAATAGAGTACTATTGTTTTATAAGAAATGACAAATGAGACATGTTCAGAGAAACTTGGGAGGCCTTGTACCAGTTAATGCAATTATTAAACACGACCAAGAGAATAAATTATACAATGCCTACAACATTGTAAAGGAAACATGTCAATTAGCAATCATTCATTAAGCTCTTTCTGTATGAGGAAATGATTTATTCTGAGCTGTGCTTTAGGTAAACATTGCCAGATGAAAGGAGGATAGATTTTGTGGAGAGATGAAACAGAAGCTTATTGCAATAGTCTAGGCCCAAAGTGATAAGGGCCTGCACTGGAGTAGGGGCTGTAGGAGTGAGAAGAAGTTCTGTACAAAGAGACCTGGTTCTGTGAAGTGAATAAGAATAATGCTTGAGAATTACAGAGATCGAACACTTAATGGGCCCTTGGGAAATTAGTTTGGAAAAGAAAGGTTTGGAAGTAAGGGTGAGGAGAAGTAATGTGTTCTGTTTTTGATGTGTTGAGTGTAGATTTCTACAGGTTATTCATTTCAAGAAGTCCAAAAGATGGGACTGAAATTTAGTATATCTTAGGTCTAAATATATGAATCTGAGAATTTTTTCAAAAAAGATAATTGAACCCATGAGAAGTAATAGAAGAAATAAAAGACCAGGATAGAGTGTTAAAGGGATATTGATGACAGTAGAGTGACAGGTAGGAAGAGCCCGGAGAGAACTTTGTCATGAAAACTAAAGATGAGAGAGTATCCAGGAGAAGGTAGTCAATGATGTCAAAGCTATCAGAGTTTTAAAAAAGGTTAAATAAAGTAAGGATTGAAAAAACAAATATGAAATAAATGCAGTGAACAGTCATGATTCTAGAAGAGTGATGAGTTTCACTGCTTCTTGGCAGAGGTGTGTTTGACTAGAGAGAGAACAAGATCCATGTTTTCAGACATAGCCAGTACATTGATCTGTTTTGCTTGACTACCATAATTTTGTACAATTGAAAATTTTTGCAAGATGAGAGGGCAGATTATTGAGTGGATTAAAAGCACAGTGACAGTAATAGTGAAAGACTTGAAGACTGTCAGAAATATTTTTTTAAAAATACACAAAACAGCATAATGATATTCAGATAGGAACACAGACAAGAACAAATTAAAATTCCCATGTTACATTTGACATATGTATTTAAAGGGGGGGTGATAAATTTTTGCTTTATACAGGCTTCTTTTTCTCTTTTATGAGGAAATTTTGTTTGTTGAAGTTTCTCAAATTCATAATCATAAGAAAAAAATTTTAAAGTACAAAATTTATTCTAGCTATTGTACCTCAGCCTTACAAAATAAAATCCTGTTGACTGAATTCTACATTTTTTATTCATTCTTAGTTTCTTAAATTGTGTTTATAATTTTATCTTGGTTAATCCTATGTTGTAATCTTTTGTTATATAATAAGTTATTAAAATATGAACATTTTTATACAGAAAATATTCGACATCTCTTCCTTTTTAAATTGATGTATATTTTTTGAAAATTAGATGTGTAGCTGACCTATTTATCCACATTACCCTAGGAAACATGCTAAGCCAACTTTACAATTGAGCTGATTTGAGGTATAAGACTTGAAACAAGGAACCCCAATAATTATTATTATTTAGTATGTTATGGGACAGAAATGTAGATAACAAAACCAAATACGCCTTCTTTTTCTAATTCTTATCACCAGAATAATGGAAACTACAAATGAAGTAGGTTTTCAGATCTCTGATACATAAGCCTTAAGATATTTTTTAGGTTGGAATTTTTAAGTTACAGTAATATACAGATAATTTTACTTAACTATTTTTTTACTGTAAAAGAATAACTTTTTCTTTTAAATTTTAAAATAGGAAGCTATATTTTTGCACATATTCAGAAAATGATGAACAGATTATTGGGGAGAAAAGCAAGCATTTTTTCCCTCTTCCTTACCTTTCTGTCCCATATTCTAGTACTAATGATAGAAATTGTCTCACCATTTTTCTCCATTTCCTTTCAAATAAATCATGAAAAGTTAAAAAAAATACTAGAGTATAACTTTTTCGGGTGTGAATTTAGTGAAAAATATAAGTTCTAGAGATACTATTACCTGACTAATTTCAAAATCTTGGTACAGTTTTGAGTTTCTTTTTTTCTTTTTGCAAATTACCTCCAATTTAGAGATGATAGCTGAACTCCCATGGGGAACACCAAGCAGAGTAACATAAAGGGAAGAATAAGCAAATAGTTATTAGTAATTCTGGATATGTGGTATTTTTTTTTAATCGATTTTTAAAAACTAGTTAATATGTACATGTTCTTTTCACGAAATTATATCTTTCTGTGTAATATCAAGATTGGTTGATTAGGTTAATGATAATGAGATTGATAGGAGCTAGGGTTTAGATTAGTCTACTGGATGGTTTGTTTTAATTTTTAAAATTAAAAAAATTTCTATGTATTTGTATTAATATATTGCCGTATAGCTTTTCATTTTTTAAAAAAAATTATGCCTCATTCTTAAACAGTGAAGTAACTTTCATCTTATTCTTTGTATAATTTGGAGGTGGGTAGGAATTCATCTTTTAATTATGTATTATGTATATAATATATGTAATAATTTTGTATACTCAGTCCACAATTTTAGTTAAAATTATGTAATTAAGCAGATGATTCACAGTGTTTGTTGTTGTTCAGTCATTTTTTCCTAGTTATGTCCATGATCCTGTTTGGGGTTTTCTTGGCAAAAATACTGGAGTGGTTTGTGAGTTTCTTTTCTAGCTCATTTTACAGATGAGGAAACTGAGGCAAACAGATTAAGTGATTTTCCCAGAATCACACAGTTAAATGTCTAAGGCTAGATTTGAAATCAGGAAGATGAATCTTTGACTCTAGGCCCAGCGTTCCATTCATGGTGCCACCTACCTGCTCCTACTTAACAATATTGCATGTTATAAAGTCTGATCTTTGAGGTAAGTATACTTTATCAGATCTGTATTCAGTCCATTTTTTACAGAATGTCACTGATATTCATTCTTTAATCACAAATAGTGAATGTGATACCTACAAAGGTATAGTATCCTTCAGTGTCCATTTTGTACATAATTATTTATATTTGCAACCTTTTATTACCTTTGCTATGGCTTTAAAGGACAGTAATTTGTAAACTATAATTTATAAGTCCATGACTACATTTTTATTAGTTTTGGAAGCACCCCAAATAAAAGTGCTTCAGGTCTTGTCAGGTACCTTTCATAAAAATTACATGGTATGTAGCAATAATTTGGGTTACTCATTTATATAAATATGCTAGTTTGAATAGCTAGCAAGAAGTTTTTGTTTAATTTCAAAAGAAAATAAAATATATGTCCATATGTCCATATGTTTTGCAACCATAATCTTTAACCTTTGGATTAAGTTTGTTATGTTCTCTTTTTTTTGGAGGGGACATTACCGCCATTTTCTCCAATATGTATCCAAATTGAATCTTTTTGATAACAAAAACTTTAAGGAAAGTCTCAGATTTTCCAGAGCCTCTTTTATTGTTTTAGAAAAAGAAAGTGAAGGGATGCTCAGTCTTCTTTGCAAAATTGTGAAGAAAATCTGTTTGTTGTACCCCTTCCTAATTTCCTCTTATTTAAAAAAAAAACAAAAAACTGCTTTCTGGGTTTTATTCTTGGGAAGTACAAGTCTAAGTATGTTTAGTATATCATACAATTTCTTAAGACATTAAAATTAGATATAGTGTGACAAGACTGTCTCCTTGTAGGAAAAGCTGAAAAGTTGAAGTAGATGAAAGCTTAGTTGGAAATGTAAGAAAAGAGAGGCTTCATGTGAACTGAAGGACTGGATCAGAATCTCACCTCACATTCTTACTGACTCTAGGTTTGTTACATAAGACATCACAATGGCTCTTTTCTTACTTAGAAAGTAAAGGAATTGGACTCAGTGACCTCTGAAGGTTCCTTCTAAGTCTATAATCCTAAGTCTGGGAAAACTTGAGGATTAGGGCTAATGTCTCAAAAGATCCCTTGGTCCTTGCTAACGAATTTTCTTCACTTTAGATATTTCAAATTGGAAGATGGGCTAATTTTGCTTGAGCCCATTTTCTCGTTTGTAGAATGTAAAATGATTACGTTTCACTGTGGCCTTCACCCTGAAGGCCTTTTCAGATCCAAATATATGAAAGAAGATGAACTTATGATGTAGCTATTATCAGGGATAACTGATGAACCACCTGTGTATTCCTTTGCTGCCTGCATAATGTCAAGAAGAATGGAAAAAGGCAGCTTGCACAATGAGTTTGCTGGCCCTTTTATTGTGGATTTTTGGGAGGACATGAGCAGAGTTCCATAGGATGGAAGACTTGGATGAGGTGCTGTGTACTTCACTGAGGATTTTTATTTTCATAGTGATGCAATTAACAATAACATTTGGGTATTTGAGCATCATATGATAAAAAAAAAACTTCAGATATTTCCAAGTTAGTTTCAAAAAAATACCAAAAATTCATTCTATAGTTCCTGAGCTCTGTAAAATAATATCTTGTTGACTGAATGAGTTCCACAACACTTTTCATTCATTTTTAGTTTTATTAATATTTTTCTTTTTATAATTTTATCTTAGGTGTGATTTATCTTATGTTACATAGTACTCATGTTATTAAAAAACAGTATGAATAATTTTATAAAGGAAATGTTCATTATTAATAACTTTTTTCAGAATTATTATGTTTAATAGTGTTACTATTGTGAGAGCAATAATTTTATATAGGACAATCACTTTATTCTTATATAACTTATAACAGCAAAATACTCTTATGCTTTTCCTGAAACAGACTTACATTATTAATGAATCCTTTATTTAAAGAGATACCCAAAGCGGTCAAAAGAAAAGGAGAAGGTAATGAGCTTTAGAATAGACATTATGGAGTAAAGTTCAGGACCTAGAGTCAGGAAATTTGATTTCTGCTTTTAGTGCTATTTTAATGTAATTTCTTGTGTGATATTGAACATATTTAATTTCTGAATTTCAGTAATGCCATTTGGAAAATAGACTGCCATTATCCCCATTTTATAGTTGAAAAATTTAGAAACCATTATCTTACTTAATGCCTTGTCAATCATAAGTAGGGTATTATTAGAACTCAGGTTTATGTGTTTGGGAAATGTTAAAATAGAAAAAAATAATTAGGGCATATTGGTTGCATGTTCATTTTATGACTATAAACCAAAATTGTTAACTTCATCTCTTAAGAGTTTCTTGAGATATATTTCAAGAGGTCTGTAAATTTAGATAAGGAAAAAAAATTACATCTTGATTTCCTCTAATCTATGACATCCTTTGTAGTCTTGTGAACTTTATTCTATAAATTTAAAGACATCTTTCTCAGGTAAGGTCCAGAGCCCTAGTCAGTTGCTCTAAAGGGCCATTAAAAAGGTTAAAAACATTGATCTCTGAAGATCTAACCTGTGCTTTAGAAATATCACCTTGATAGCTAGGTTGAGAATAGATTAGAATGGGGAGAGACTTATGACAGGTTAATATTTATATAGTGTGCTTTACAAAGACATTCTCATTTGATCTTTATAATAACGCTGGATAGGTAGTTCCTATTACTATTCCCATTTTACATGTGGGAAATCTTAAGGCTAACAGTTATTGAGTGACTAGCCCAGGTCATACAACTAGCTATATCTAAAGCTTGATTTAAGCTCAGGTGTTCTGGATTCCATTGTGCTATTTACTGGGCCACCTTGCTGCCTGCATTGCAATGAAGATTTGAAACAAGAAGGGGTAGTTGTGTGAATGGAGAAGAAGAGATATAATACAAGAAATGCTATAGAGCTAGAAATAACAAGGTTTGGCAGCTCTCTAAACCTTAGAAACCTTAGATGAACTAATTCAGAGTAACATATACAGGAATTAACAATGTGTGTAATGACAACAGCATGGGAAAAAACCCAGTAAGACAAAACTGAACATATATGTGTATGTATATAGTATGCATATGTATATGTGTGTGTGCGTATATATTTATATATATATATATATACGCACACACACATATAGCATAATAATAATAATGACTATTCTGACCTTGGTAAAGAGAGGAGAAAATGCAGTTCCCCTTCTTTGGAGAGATAGGAAGCTCTGAGTGTGGAACGTTGCCTATTTTGTCACATGCAATTGATATATTGGATTGTTTTGCTAAACTATTGTTATTCTTTTTAATTTTCTTATAAAGATAACCTGCTGAGTAGGGAAGAGTGGGACATATTTAAAAATGAATGTAATAAAATAAAACTATATCAATAAAAATTGCATTAGTGAGGGAGTTTTCTCATTGAGAGTTTGCTTCTTGGATAAAGATGAAGATTCAGTACCTCCCAAAAGAGTTGTTTTAAATATGTTGAGTTTCAGATGGCTTATGGGAGATAGTATCCAATCTGATGGACCTTTAGTGACATAAGGCTGTAGTTTGGTAGAGATAATATGGTTGGATGAGTAGCTATGTTAGTCACTTCCATAGAAATGATTGTTGAATCCATGGTAACTGAAAAGATCACTAAAACAATCTTAGAGAGAGAAAGAGTCCCAGGATAGAACTTTTGGATACATCCACATGTAACTACATGGACGTGGATTAAGGTTGATTCAGTACAGGAAACTATGAGGTAGCCAGACAGAAGGACCAAAATAAAAATCCTGAAATAAGAAAGTATTCAAGAGGAAAGGATTATTATCAGAGTCAAATAAGCTAAGATCAAGAAGTTTGGATTTGGTGTAGTTAAAGACATTATTGGTAACCTTGGAGAGAATAGTTTCAATTGAATGATATGGTCAGAAGCCACTTTGCAAGAGAATTTACAAGTACCGTAAAAATAAATTGATTAGTTTTGCTAAAATATTTTTTTCTTTTAATTCTTTATTATAAGGGAAGACTGGGAGGAAAAGGGATGAGAATATATTAGAAAATATAAAAATAAGATACAAAAATTTAAAAATCTGTTATTATTTAACTGATTAAAGTAAAGTTTTAGGATTGGTGTCCACTGAAAATTAATCAGAAATGAAGATAAAGCATCTCCGAAATATAAATAGAAAATTATAATTACATATACTAGATATTTACCTAATGGTTTTAGGAACTTATCTTGAAAGATACTTGCTAGTGAATGAGATTACTGATGAGTTTACCTTTGAAATAAGAATTTATAACATTAAGATGTACGGCTCTTCTATTTTTCAGGTAATTCAATGGTCAGCAGGTTCTGCCAGTCTGAGTCTTCTTTCCTTCAAAGTCTATGCATCTCATAAAAAAGAGAAAAGGGACAAATGTTCAGTCAAAGTTGATGAGGTAATATACAATTTCCTTTGGAATTTATTTTAACACTGTAGACTATTTATAAAATAAGTATTAGAAGACATAATTCAAAATCAAGAAGTTGTTCAGTTTAGAAATAGCTTTTCTTGCTTTGCTCTTATAATAGGTGCTCAAACTGTGCTCCACTACTCCTTTGTGATTTTTGTATTTCAATGTTTTGTTTTTGATATTTTGTTTTGAAAACCAAAGTGATTTGCCTTTAGAAAATATAGGGGAAAAAATCCTGGAGTAGATTGTTGGAGAGCTTTTAATGTACTTTTCAAAATGATTTGTTTTTATATTATGATCAGTATGATAGAAGATCAGTGAAATATAAATAAAAGAATTACTGTTCACAGTTCATTCTGAGTTGAGATAAGCTACATAGATTTGCAATAGATCCAATTGTTACTTTTCTAGTGAGCAATCTGATGTAATTGAGAAAGGGTTAATGATAGGTTAAGGTACACTTAAAATATTTTCAACTGTGCTGACATTTGTATTTTAAAATTGCATTTATTAAGTGCATACTATGTGTATATGTTAGCAACTGGATATACAAAGATTTATCATTTTCAATGAATTTTTAAATTCTTCTTGTCAATATGATAAACAGATCACACATGGAAAAAGCTTCATTCTTTGTTGTATTCACATTAAAGCTGAAATTAAAAATGATTAAACTGTTTAATGTTTATGTTTGTGAACTTTGGTTTTGTTAAGGTCTTATATGTGAATCACTTGTATAGAAATGATTGTTGAACCCATGGTAACTGAAAAGATTGCTAAAATAATCTTGGAGAGATTTAGAAGAGTTACAGGTTAGAACCTTTGGATACATGAACATGCAGTTTGGGACTGGCTTTGGTTTTGTTGTGTCTTAAATATTCATAACTTGATAATGTTTGATTAAAAATTTCAAAAGCCTGAAATAAATGCTTTCTTTAAAAAATTTTGGATACATTGTTATGGGGCATCTTTCTCAAAATTCTAACCAACCCCTGTAGTATCAGCTTGTTGTGCATATTCTATTAATTTAGCTTTGAACCTTTTATACTCATGTAAATTGTTTCCAACAATTTGGTCTTCAAAAAGTCTTTTCTCAGAAATGCCTCAAGCTTTTGTCATCTTGATACATATTAACTTGCAAAATCAAATTTACTTAACAGTCCAAGAATGAATCTCAGAGATATGCTTTAATACATAATGAAAATTGTTTTATAAAAAGAATTCTGATTGGAGGCATTCTAGCTTGTTTTTTTTCATCCTTTTAAATTGCAGCTTGTATAATTTTCAGGCTGAACATATATCATTAGTATTAGATGGCAGTGTGGGAAAATAGAAATCTGAAATCCTGGTTTCAAATCTTGCCTCTAAGGCATAATACCTATGGTAATTTATTTAACCCTATTGGGCCTTTCTTTCCTCATTTATATAATCTATTCTTATTCATATAAATAGTTTGATTCTATGATCCTAATACACATATAAAAAATGGGCAGAGGAATCAACCTTATCCACCCTGTGGTGCCTAGGATAAATTATACAGATTAGATAGTTGTTTTGGAAGAGGAGAAATTCTTTTAATTTTGTGAAGTTAGCTGCTTTGTATCATCCACAAATATAACATGGATAAAATATATTTTTCAAATAATTTATCAAGAATGCTAATTGAACATTTGGTTAAAGTATAGTAAAAAATAAATAGAGTGAGACAATTTGGAATCTGAGTGTACCTAATTTAGATATTTTTTGGTTGGAAACCCATTTATTTAAATCTAACATGGTTGCTATTCCTCACACTTTTAACAAACATTTAGCAACTTCTGTGTACAAAATACTGTGCTAGATATGGGAGGATTTATTGAGTTTAAATAAAACATAGTTCTTTCCACTCATATAACTTAGACCCAGGAGAGAAATTAAGATATAACCTAAAATGAATATACTATAAAGTAGTATATTATAAGTAAATTGGACATTTACAAGAAAAGTCCCAAGTAGGTCTGCAGAGGAATTGTGTCAGAATCTTTCACAGAACAGGTGGTATTTGAATTGGACTTTAAAGGATGTGTAAGAATATAATAGCCAAAGTGAGGAGGAAGATATTCTTGGTATAGAACATGTTTCTCCTTAAAAGCAGTTTTAAAATTCTACTTGGTAGATACACAGTTTGCTTCAAAATTGTACCTGTTCTAAAAATAGATTTATTATATTATGGTAAATGAAGTATTAGAATCAGTAAGATTAGAATCAGTAAAAGAAGTATTAGAATCTCCTAAATATTTTAAATTAACTCATTATGTGAATTAACAAACCATCACTTTATTAAATTAAATTACTTAAAAGTTGAGAAAACAAAACAACTGAAATATCCCTTTTTCTCAGCCAGCATGGAACACAATAAGCTATCCAGATAATTTTGACATTTTAAAAGTTCTAGATAAATAGTATTTAAATTTTCTAACTTTTGTCTTCTCCCATAGGAAACCTATAAGAAATTGTATAAAGGCATAAAATAGCTTGTCAAAAGTATGATCTTATGTTTCTTGTTTAACTTTCTTACTATTTTTCCAAATAATGAAATTTAATCTTCATTCTCTTAAAGTCTTGGAATAATCTAGTACAGTTTCTTTTCTCTCTAATTCATTCTTTTCCATATACATTCATTTAGTTTCTTTATTTAAAATGAGGAAGACTGGACAAAAAGTATTTCTAAGATTTCTTTTAGCTCATAATCTGTGACATGATTCTCTATTTGATCCATTAAAGTAAATTTTCATTTTTCACTGATATGCTTTTGTCTGTAGTTTTTATACTGCTATGTATCTTCTCTATTTTCATCTCTCTCCTTTTCCTTTTCTTTTTTTGATCCAGAGTTATACCAGTACAGATCATCAGCTATTCTTCAGCTTATAGTATTAGATTTTTTCCTAGAATACCAGGAGGTTACTCAGGATTACCTAGGGACTATGTAGTCTAGTCAGGACTTAAACCTAGAGCTTCTTGACCTCAGGGCCAGCAGCCCTTTATCTACTTGGTTATCTGTTTCTCAGTGATATGTTTAAATATGCCATACTTAAAAGTTTGTGCAATAAAAAATTGGCAACATTCTGTACCCTTCTAAAATAAAGATTTTTGAATATAAGCTTAAATGCCTCTGAAGAATGAGGAGAAGAAAGAAAAATAATATTTGTTACTGTAATACTTTACTGTGCAATTATTTATTGAACATTATAGTCCCCTTTGGATAATTTTGACTTTGTAAGCCTGCCAGCAGAAATAAATTGTCCCTGTTATGTATAGCTAGGAACTTGGTAAATTAAAGGTTGAGTACAGAAAAGGAATGAATCTATTCATTTCTGTAACAAGTTTGAAATTACAACATACGTTGAAGGCCTCTTATGTTTAGAGAATTATATTAAACAGTTTGGGCTGCTGATTGAAGTAATGTGTTTTTCTGTGTAATAGTGTAGTTATCCTACCTTATAATATAATGGAAACTTAACTGTTCCCAATTTATCACTTAGTTCTGTATTATGTTTCTGCTAACTTCATATATATGTCTTCACCAAATTAAAGTCCTTCTTCCTTTTTTTTTAAAGATTCAATTTTTAAAAGAATATATATGAAAATTAACTTTAAAGTGGTAAAACAAACTTTCACAAAATTTTTGCAGGAACTGGTTCCTGAATGGTAGAGGAAAACTAAAAATGGAGAGAACCACTTATAGTTGATGACTAGTAGTCCAGAGGATCACTTTTTTCTAAAAGTCCTTCTTTTCAAAATAGGTTTTGCTATAAATTATTGGTCATTTTTATCAAGCAGTCAGCCTAAAAAAAAATTTGAAAATTTACAGTGCTAATAATGAGAATTAAAAATAAATTAAAAAATGTGACTATTACTTTTATAGAGCTTACTATCAATAGTTAATAGTTAATATACTATTAACACTGATATACAAATGCATATTACAAAATATACGAATACTATATGGATAAGTAATAATAGTTATAATGTTAGAAAGCATTTTCTAGTCACAGTAAAAATTGAAGTTTTTCTGTTGATGTCATGTAAAGTCTGGGTTAGCTCCCTGGAGGCCTCAGGATCAGCCAGAGTCAGCATAAGTAAAAGTCCTTGGTCTTTAGGGGGAGAAGAAGGCAAACTGCCAGAAGTTTAGCCAAAGATCTCTTCTCAATTCTGGAGGCCAGAATTTCCATCTTTCTCCTCCTCTCCTGATAACTAGCCTTTCTCACCCCACCCTCTAATCCTTGCCTAAGATTAAAGTCAAACATTGAGCTAGCACCAATGGTGAGAAAAGCCATTTTCTCAAACATATGCTAATAGAGTCATTGTCTCATAGCAAATAGGTAATTAGCCCTAAGTGCTCAGTTGTCTGATTCAAGCATACCTTTTTGGAGTTTCAGCCCTTTACAATGTCAGTCTTTAAAAAGGAAAAAAAAAAAACCAAAAAGCCCCCTTGGAAGTATAGAATTAAGGCTTTCAATTTAAATGTAAAGCATTTTTTTTGAAAGATGTGGATTTTTAAAAAAAATCCTTCATTGAAAAAAAAAGTTCATTAAAGAATCATTAATTTAAACTGTGTAGATTAGCCCTAAGGAGGTAGTTTTATGCTCTAAATTTTCAATATCACTTAATTCTCAATGATTTATATTTATTAAAAATATTATCAGTGAGGATAATGGGCCTGGTGTCAGGAAGGTCTGATCTTGTCTTTGTCACATATTTCCTAGGTAATCCTGGGCAAACCTCCTGGTACTCTAGGGAAGGTATTAGATACCATAAACCAGGGGTCCTCAAACTACAGCCCGTGGGCTAGATGTTACAGCTGAGGATGTTTAACCCCCTCACCCAGGGCTATGAAGTTTCTTTATTTCAAGGCCCACAAAACAAAGTTTTTGTTTTTACTATAGTCCAGCCCTCCAACAGTCTGAGGGATAGTGAATTGGCCCCCTATTTAAAAAGTTTGAGGACCCCTGCAAGAACAGCTGTTGATATGCATTGGTTACACTTTGGCTCAAAAGAAAGGAAAAGGGAGGGAGATGAGATTAGAAAAGACATGTGGCAATGTAAAAATTATAGACAAAGAATAATGTAAAAAATGAAAATTTACCAAAATGGAACAACTAGAGAGTCATAGTCTAGATCAGGAGCTAGAGGAAATTTTAGAGATCATTTTTGTTTAGCTCTACTCGTTTTAGATAAGAAAATTAAAGGACTATATATGGAAAAGAAGAGTAAAATACAGAGAAAAGAGACTGTACTAGATCATGTAATACATTACAAAATTTAAGTGAATCAAGGTTAAATTTATGAAAAGAAAGTCAACCAACTAGAAAAAAGAGATTCCAAAATCTAAAGAATAAAATAACTTATTAGAAATTAGAATTGGTATATGGAAGCTGACCTTATAGATACCAAGAAATAATAAAACTAAATGAAAAGAGTTAAAAAAAAATCTCATTAGAAAAATAACTTATGTAGAAATGAGATCAAGGAGAGATAATATAAAAATTATTGGAATATCTGGAAGTTAATCAAAAAAAGAATCTAGGCACTCTATGTCAAGAAATTATTAAGGAAAACTATTTGAAATTGCAGAACTAGAGAGTAAAATAGAAATTTTAAAAATCCATTGATTACCGTCTAAAAGAGATGCCAAGTTAAAATCTCATTGGAACATCATAGCTAAGTTTTGAAGCTCCTATATCAATGAGAATATATTGCTAACAACTAGAAAGAAACTATTTAAATATTGCTGAGCTACAATTGGGGTAATACAAGATTTAGCAACTTGTATGTTAAAAGACTGAAGAGTGATATTCCAAAGAACAAAGAAATTGGGTTTACAACCACAAATAATTTATGTATGGCAAAGAATTAGAAATTGAGGGGATGCCCGACATCTGAGGAATGGCTGAAAAATTTGCAATATATGATTGTGATAGAATGCTACTGTTTTAGAAGAAATGACGAACTGATTGATTTTAGAAAAACATGGAAAGATCTACACAAAATAATAGTAACAGCATATTCTTCTAGAACAACTTTGAATGACTAAGTCATTTTCAGTATTATAAATATTCAGATCAATTACAAAGAACCTATGAAGCATGATTCTCTCTACTTAAAGAGAAAACTGATAAATAAAAGCATGTATAGTATAATTTACATATATACACACACGCATTTGTGTGTAATAGTAGCCTTCTCTAGGATAGGATGGAGAAGGAAGGTGAAAAAAAAGTGCATAGTAGAAACTAAAAGAAATCTTAGAAGGAAGTACAGAAAAGCAAGGTAGCTCTGAAAATTTTATGTTTCTTTGGATGCAGATGGTGTCTTCCTAGGTCTTTTGTAGTTAATTTAGATGTTTATAATAGACAAAATATTTTATTTACTCATTCTTAAAACAATTAAAACAATATTCATTCTCTTGATTCTGCTCATTTCACTCTTCATTATTTTGTGCAGATCTCGCCATGCTTTTCTAAAGTCAATCCAGCTCATCATTTTTTCTAAAATAGTAGTATTCCATCACAATTATATACCACAACTTTTTCAGTCATTCCCCAGATGATGGGCATCCCTGCAATTTCTAGTTCTTTGCCACCACAAAGAGAATCTAGAGCTCTAGAGCATATATGGGTTCTTTCCTTTTTCCTCAGTCATATTTGGGAAAAGATCAAGTAGTTTTTAAAAAACATAGGTAGAAGGCTTAGAGTTGAATTGAATATGATCCTAAAGAATAAAATTGAATAAAATGGAGTAATTGTTTCCTACAAATAAGGCATGAATGGAAGGCTGGTAGTGCTAGAACCATTCTTAGAACTGGATTAAAGAGGGAATAACATATACACCTAGAAGGGTATGTCAGTGTACAGAACAATAGAGGGCAAGGAATTAGAAGAGAAGGACTCTTAGAAGGGTGTGCAAATCAAGAAATAGGAGGCTAAGGGGACTAACTTGACAACAGCTTCTTTAAGAAGTCATCAGATATTTAAATACTGTGAGTAGCAATGTTGAAAAAGAATTTAGATTTAAAAAACAAAAAAAGACAAAAGCTTAAAAAATACTTAAAAGCTTCTTGAACATTAGAACTTAGAAGTATCCTGAACATTTTCTCCCAGAAGACAGAGGATAATGAACATGTCAAACACTGAATAATATTTTTTAAAAAAATTAAATTTTCTCTTTCTTAGCAGAGAGGAAATAGCCGGTTACACAAATAAAATTAATTTAAGAATCTACTATCTTTGTACAATCAGAACATCAGCTTGTTAGAGCAAAGGCCAAAAATAAACCACAAATTAGAAAAAAGAAAAAAAGATGAGAAGATAATTCATACAGTTGAAATAGTTTTCTCCTAAACTAATTAAACAAGCCATTGATGTTTGAAAAAATACGAAATGGAAAAAGGCAAAGGAAGTGACTTAATTATTACTCTTTTCTGCAAAAGTTTAATGAGAGTAAAACAGCTGCTGCAGCAAGGAGACTAAATGAACCCAAAAATCATTTTGACCAGCAAGTACTTGATCTCTTTGCCAAACAGAGAGAGTTGGCAACAAAAGCATCTCCAATTTACAACACAAACTCATTTTGTAAAACAGTATGGAGAATGGAGAAACCAAAAAAAAAAAAACAAACCCCAAAACAAAAAACCCAAACAAGCAAACAAACAAACAAAAAACAAACCAAAAACCTATGAAGACAAAAATAAACCCACAGAAACTTGGCAGGAGACTAAACTAAAGAATATCATTCTAAGACAATTTGTTCAAAAGGAGATTGACAAGACAGAGAAATATAAAATACAACAAATTGTCCAGTATTTTTAAATCATCAGTGTCTTTTGAAAATACCATGTTTAGATTCTTAACATTTTAAATAGTTGGTAGGATAGGGATTTCATTCAGGGAATTTCTGGAGAAGATACTACTTCTACCAATGCAATTAGCATCTTCTCTGCAATTTATAGTTTTGGAAAATTGCCTAGAAAGTGAGAGGTTAAATGGCTTACTTATCCAATATCATAAAACCAAAAGTAGAAATCAAATCTGGCTTCCAATTTCGCTCTTTCCATTATGCCAATTGCCAAAGTACCTTTCTTTATTTGGTTTATTCCATTTCTCAGACTTCATTTTCTTCAATGTAAAGGAAAGAACTTTTGTTTCTTTGTTTAACACATACCAAGGAAGTATGGGCTGGAGTCAGCAGTTTGCAAGGGATCTTTAGAGATTGATTTACTATACCTCAGGAAAGGAAAGAGATCAGAAGAACTGAAAAAATCACAAATTCTGTTTTTATCCTAAAAAAGGTAATTAAGAGGACTTCAACCACTATTTTCTTATCTTCAAGAGAAGAATCTATAAGAAAGTATCTTTTGATGGAAATCTGATAAATAATTTTCCACATCTTTATAGTCATACAATTGACTGAAAAGTGTAGTGGATTCAAGATGTAAATGCCTTTTGTTATCTGTTGATATAAAAATATATTTGACTAAATAGAGCAGAATGCAGCCTGAATTTTTTTCCCCTAACAAGTTTTTCATGTTTATGCCTAGATCATATAAAATTCCTTAATAAATGCAGCTGAAGAGATAACTCTTAAATGACTTTGTGATTATTAATAATAAACTATGGATTAAGAAGTTATATACTTGCCAGAAGTTCACCATTAATGAGGATGTCCTACACAGAGTCCAAATGGAAGGATTCCCAAGAAATGATGAGATTCTCTATACATTTGAGATTACAGCTGATATCTTGCTTATTATGTCAAGCTTTTGATCATTCTCAAGTCTCTTCAAGGAGATCCATCATTACTGAAAAGGAAGGGGACTTCTAATCCATATTGTAAATGAAAATTAATGGAGCTATAATCCAAATTCTGTCAATTGGACAGCAAATCCATTGAAGTACAATACATATGTCAGAAACAGGCACTCCGGATAGACATGGAATTCATCACAGAACTGAATAGGAAAAAAGCAATTTTCACTTTCAGTGATCTAAAACAGCTTTTCAATACAAAAATAAGTTTTTTTTAAATTACAAAAAAAAAAAAACAAACCCTCTCACAAAATGGTTGTTTGTTCTTCCTATAGTGTTGTTTGTTACAAATCTTGTGAACACCACAATCTCTAAGGGACCAAAGTGGTAAATAACACAGAGCTTACTAGAGAGGTCTAATAAAAAGGCAAAAGTAAACTGTGTAACATTTCCAACAAGAACCTCTATTCAAAAAATGAAGTTAAGAATTATCCTAAAGGAAATGTATATCTGGAAAAAGAGATCTATCAAAAGTAACCACAAAATATAAAAAGGATTCAGGGAGCATCTATAGATGACAGTTGCACAATTTGAACAGGTTACAGTTGATTGAAGAGACTAGTGATTAGATCTCATAATCTAAATTGAACTATTTAAGCATATAGGACTTGATATTTGTTTACTTGAATTTTTAATAGATTAGCATTAGATTATTAATTATTATTATTATTATCAACTTTCTCTCTTTTTGAAAACCTTAAAAGTGGTTTTTACCAGTTTTCTTAAAACTTAAGTTTTCTCTGGGATCCTTCCTAGGATTCAGATTTATGCTGAAATACTTTTTGTGTGAAGGATGAAGATCAGAAATGAGAATGTAGACTGTAATATCTCATTAAGTATGTTCAAGCATTAGTTTACTTTGTCAGAATAAAAAGTCTGTAAGTCAAATTCCTCAGAGTCTGACTGAGCTAATGAATGTCTGTCTTTTTAGACAAGTATATACTCAAAATGGACTTAGACAGCTGACCTTTTGTCAGAGCCCTCAAATATGTACTCTTGAATTATACTAAGAATTTTTAGTTAGGTGTTAGACCCCTTTTCTAGCTACTTTTGTTTTTCTTATCTTTCCCCCAAATCTGATCCATCCAGATAAAATGCAGTTGGAATGAAGTCCTGAATAATGAAATATTATATTTGGCTTCTAGAGAATCTTAAAAACTTTATTTCTAGCAAATATACTCTAGTTTGCTCATAAGATTTTCATGAGTGATCTCATTTTTCATGATGAAAATTAATATTGATTTTCAAAAATATGCTTTGCATAAATTTTTTTAATATTTCCACTTACTGTTCATTTTTGTATAGTGCTACAGAAATGTAGTAAAATATTTACAGGAACTTTTTTTTTGTTAGTTTTAACATTAATATTACCTCATTTATTTTATAATCTTAAAAGATAGGGATAATGCAAATGTTATTATTTTAAATTTGTAGATGTAGAAATTAAGGTCCAGAGAGATTATGATTTGCCTAGAATCCTAAAAATAAATGATAGTGTTAGAATTTGAACTGAAGTCCTCTGACTTCAAATCAAGTGATCTTTTTTCACTATTGAATTAAGTGGCTCAGACAATGTTTACTCTATAGGAAGGAAGTAATCTGTAAAGAGATGAAGTGATGTGGTAAAATTATTTTGGATTTGTAACTGAAAATTTATATACTTTATGAATAGAGGATTAAGGTAATTGTAAAAAGTTGTAATGAAGAATTGACATAACTTTTATCTAATTTTCTTTTACACTTACAGCTTTCACTCTACTCAATTCCAAGCTTTGAGTCCAAATATGTGGAGGAACCAAGAAGCCCCTTGGAGGAAGGCATTTCACAACTTAGAAAGTATGCTGTACCATATGCATATTGGTTTCAGGTATAACACTTTTTCAAATGAATTAAAGTAAATAAAAGTTCAAATAAATTTTTAAAATTCTATTTTATTGTCAGCTCTGAATTCTCTTTCTCTTACTTCTACCTCTCCTACATTGAAAAGGGAAGAATAAAACTTGTGAATAACAAAACCTATTGCAAATCAAGAAAAATCAATTTCTGCATTAGCCATGTCCAAATAAATATGTGCCTCCATTTACAATGAATCCATTGCCTCTCTACTGGAAGTGGATAACATCTCTCTCATCATGAGTCCTTTAGAATTATGATTGATTATTGAATTGATCAGAGTTTCTAAGTCTTTCAAAGTTGTTTCTTTGCAATACTGTTGTTACTGCATAAATTGTTGTCCTGTTTCTGCTCATTTTACATCAATTAATTTGCCGGCTTTTCTTAAAATACTCCATTATTTCATACACCATAATAGTATTCCATCCCATTCATATACTATTTTAGTTGCTCAGCTTTTCCCTAGTTGTTAGGCTACGTTTTCTCTATTCTGTTCTTAGCCACTATGAAAAAGAGCTACTATAAATATTTTTGTTCATATAGATCCTTTCTCCTCTAATTTCTTTCGGCTATGGACCTAGAGTATAACTTAGGGGCATAATTCCAAATTACTTTCCTGAATGTATGGATTTATTCACAGTGCCACCAATAGTTCATTTAAAAAGCCCTCCATTTCTCCACAGCTCCTCCAACGCCTGTCATTTTCCTTTTTTTCTTTCTTTTTTGTGTCAATTTAACTCATCTGATAGATGCGAGATAGTATCTTGGGGTTGTTTTAATTTATATTTCTCCAAGTATTAGTGATTTAGAAAATTTTGTTTTCACTTTGACATCTTCATCTGAAAACTCTCTATCCATATTCTTTGAGCATATATCAGTTAGAGAATGTCTCTACTCTCATAACTATCTTCTTTTATATGTCTTCGAAATTAGATCTTTAACAGAGAAACTTGCTACAAAGATTTGTTCTCCTGTTTCTTACTTCTTTTCTGATTTTGGCTGCATTGATTTTGCTTTCACAAAAAAATTTAAATTTTATGTAATCAAAACTGTTTATTTTATCTCTTATGAACCTCTGTATCTCTTGTTTGGTCCTGAATCCTTTCTTTACCCATAGATCTGACAAGTAATCTTTTCCAAGCTCCCTTAATGTTTATGTCACCCTTTATATATAAATCAGGTACCCATTTGGAGTTTGTTCAAGTGAATTATTAATACTACATGTATTAGTTTTCTGGATTTCAAGCAGATGCTTGATTATGAGAACCCAAATGTGCTATATATAAGAATGGTTAGTCAGCCAATGTCAGTCATCTAGTCATTTTATAGGTTCTTTGCTTGCTGTTAGTAAATAATCAGCTAGATATATTTTGATTTTCTGTCTTTGGGGTCATTACCATTATTCCCTTCTCAGAAAGATGCAACTATTGCTCAGGTTAGGAATCTGTGTAGTAGAACTTAGTTTACTGCTGAGGCTACAGGTTATTTCTGGACAGAAAACAACCACAACAGGGAGGCAATGAGTATATTCTTCTAGCTAAGCCTACACCTTACTACTTGGGTAGAAGGAAACCTACAACACCCATTTAATTCAGTTTTATGGTGGTTTTTTTTTTTCCAGTTTCGTAATCAGTGCTTTCTATTGTTTTTTCATTACAAATGTACAATGTGTTTTGGATATTGGCTAAATAGGCTTTGTTTACTAGGTCAATTATCTAATCATTATTTATATATTATACATATACCACATATATATTATTTATACATTCTGTTTGTGGAATGATGTGTTCCAACTTCCATACAACTAACTTATAAATAAGTTTTTAGGACACAGACTATTCTGTACATTCAGAACTTTCTGAATTTTAATTTCTAAATTTGTTTCTAGTTTTAGGCTTGAGAATACCCTACAAAAAACAAAGTCAAGACTAATGTTCATTGGTCTTGGTCGTGAGAGTGTGAAAAAAATATTCTTCTGTTCTCTCTGCTCCCTAGTTTCACCAGTTTTTCAGGGGATATCTTGACTTAGAAAAACATCCATGTTTTTAAGTGGAGAAATATATGTATTTGAAAATTTGCATTTTACAGATTATTGAGCTTTTATGTTGAGAGGAAAATCCTTCACATGGTAAAGAAAGCACCATATATTGCAATGTCTGAGTAGATCTTGTATTGAAATCTTTCTGAAAGGAAAGGGACCTGTATGTGCCAAAATGTTTGTGGCAGCCCTGTTTATAGTGGCTAGAAGCTGGAAAATGAAAGGATGTCCATCAATTGGAGAATGGTTGAGTAAATTGTGGTATATGAATGTTATGGAATATTATTGTTCTGTAAGGAATGACCAGCAGGATGAATACAGAGAGGACTGGCGAGACTTACATGAAGTGATGCTGGGTGAAATGAGCAGAACCAGGAGATCATTATATACCTCAACAACGATACTGTTTGAGGATGTATTCTGATGGAAGTGGATCTCTTCGATAAAGAGAGCCTTAATTGATCAAAGATGGACAGAAGCAGCTTCACCCAGAGAAAGAACACTGGGAAATGAGTATGAACTGCTTGCATTTTTGTTTTTTCTTCCCGGGTTATTTATACCTTCTGAATTCAATTCTCCCTGTGCAACAAGAAAACTGTTTGGTTCTGCACACATATATTGTATCCAGGATATACTGTAACCTATTCAACATGTAAAGGACTGCTTGCCATCTGGGGGAAGGGGTGGAGGGAGGGAGGGGAAAAATCGGAATAGAAATGAATGCAAGGGATAATGCTGTAAAAAATTACCCTGGCATGCGTTCTATCAATAAAAAGATATTTAAAAAAAATAAAATATACTTGTATGATTAAAAAAAAAAAAAAGAAATCTTTCTGAAGTTTGTGTTTAACAGTTCAAAACAAGACTTGTCCAAACTTCTTGCTAAGGTAGCTACCAGAAGGGATGTGTAGATTACAGTATATGTTGCATAAAAGTCAAGACCAATTTGGGAATATTTTTTAAGCTTAAAGATTCCTTAGTGTTCTGTGATACACGTGACATAGAAAATGTAAGGATAACAAACAGCATTGGAATCAGGAGGTAGGACCATGTTCTTCAACATTGTTTGGGAAATTGGTCCTTCAGGATCTATTATTATACTTTACCACATATTCTTATCTAAACACACACATCAATGCACATACATACCATACAAGCATGTACATACATACATAGATGTAGATATCTCTCCTTCCAAATATGTGAAAGACAAGGATCAACTCATTTTACTGCTTTCCCTTATGTCTTGTAAGTTTTACCTCAGGACTGATAGAAGGTAACAGTAAACATTTGGACATGGAAGAGCTATGAATTGGTCCAACTAGAATTGAACTATGAATTGATCCAACCATTTTAGAAAACAATTTGGAATTGTTAAAAAAAAAAAAAGTCAATTTACAAATCCTTTGACTTGGATTTGCTACTTTTAGGTATATACTTCAGAGAGATCAGTGACAGAAACAAAAGTTCAATAATGAATAATAATAGAAGCACTTTTATAGTAGCAAAGAATTAGGAGGAAATGAGTGTCCATTAACTGATTGAATATGAATATGATGATATGAATATTATATGATATTCATGACAAGGAATGACAGAAATGAGTAATTTAGAAAAATTTTGGAATACTTATGAATTGATGCAGAATCAAGTAAATTGAAGTAGAAAAATTTGCAACAAAATCACATTGATAGGTAAGACGCCATTATATATCTAAAGATATCTATTAGACTAATTAGGTATGCTATTATGACTTTAGACCACAGTCAGTAAAGCTGATGGTGAAATGTATCTCCATCAGTAGAGTATTTGACTCTGGTCATGGAATGAGACATACGTATTCAGAAATAGCCAGTGTCCTGTTTGCCTTATAAAGAACAGTTCCTTATAGGAAAGGGTAACAGTGATGGGAAGGAAGGAAGGAAGAGAAAAAGAGAAAAAGAGAAAAACTACTTTAAAAAGTTTATTGCACACAGGTTTTGTTTTTTTTTAAAGTGTTAACATTTTATTATAGCATTGTGCTATTAAAATACCCAAAATACTTTATAATCATGAACAATCTTTCCTTAGAGTATTTTAAATCTTACAAACATCAGGGAATGCAAATTGTCACCATTCTAAAAGCAAAAGTACAGCTCAGCATTTCAGTTTAACTTTACTTTGGTACTATCTCAGTGTGACATAAAATAATGCTTTAAATAGCAAACACACAATGTAGAGACAGGAGAATGAAAGTTAAGCCATGGATTATTTATAAACACATACATAATGACATTTTAAAATAAATCAGAACCTGCAGAAAAGTAAGAATCATTTATATATAAATATAAACATAAGTTGACCATTTGTCTATACTGTGCACACCTATCCCTTCTATTATAGGCTCCATCACTTTGATGAATACCTATGAATACACACTATATGCAAGACATTATGGTAAATTCTATAAACAAAATACACACACACACACACACACATACACACACACACACACACACACACACACACACACACATGCCCCAGAAAGATAATAAGACAAAGGAATAAGAAAGAGCACTGGTTGTAGATTCAGAAGAACTAGGTTCAAATTCTACCTCTGATATTTTTTATTTTTTGGGGCAAATCATTATTCTTTTTCCTCACTTATAAAATGCAGATATTAGACTAGGTAGCCTGGCTGATTCCTGATACAATTCAGTATCTGTAATCCTGCAGAAACTCATATTTTAATAAGGGAGGTAATATATATATATATATAGAAAAATACAAACATATAAAGCCACTAATGAGGTTAAACTTTAGAATAGAATTCTTTTAGCTTGTGCAAAGGTATAAAAATGAGAGATGAGAAAGACAGCTTGGAATCCTTTATTGCTGGACTGTAAAATATATCTAGGGGATACAAGGTGAAAAAAGACTAGACAGATAAAAAAGAGGGCAAGTTATTGAAGAGCCTTAAAAGATTAACATAGGGGTTTATATTTGAACATAAAGGTAATTGGAAGTTTATAAGTAAAAGGATGTTGTAGAAATGCATTTGACAAAGTGACATTGATTGCTTTGTGGCAAATACATTGAAGTGGGGACAGATGAAGCCAAACAATAATTGGGAGATTATTATAATAATCTAGATAAGAGGTGTTTTAAATAATATTTTCTGTGTTGCTTAATAGTTGGTGATCCATTAATAATATCATTAAAAAAAAAAAGACTGGCTTAATTTAATTTGGAATAGTTCCAAGTTGTTTTTTAAACTGGGATGGAACAGTTTTTTTCATTAGAAGATAGAGCTGCTCATCTGCGGATAGTTATTTTTATTAAAGTGAGCTATAATATACTATCACATTAATACATATTCCTTTTATGAAAGAAACTGACTTGATAAAGTGGGAGAAAACATTACCACTCATTTTGTAGCATTAAGTTGGTTTTGATAATCAAAAAAAAAATCTTAATTTACTAGACTGTAACTTTTCTTAATTTTATATGAAACCCTGAAAAGATTGTGAGTTGAAAGTTTGGCTTTGTTTGGGGTTTGTTTTTTCTTCCAGTGGCAACAGTAGAACCTTATTTTAAAAGGTTTGAGCAAAAAAACAAATTGTAGAATGTGAGCATTTCATTCTGTTTAGATGTAATTTTTTTCTTATTTTAGTATTAATACTGTTTGGTGATAGTCTTTTTCTTCCCCTTATTCAGGTTGCTTATGACAAAACTAAGCCCACAATAGATGGTGCCATTCAACAAGGGATAGGTAAGTTGATTTATAATTAATAACCCTAATAATCATTAAAATTTACACAAAACACTTTTACAATACATTTAATTGTTCTAGCCCATATGTTATAACATTTTTTGATTGAGCTGATTAGCTCGAGAATTTGTATAATTGTGTGGCCAAATCACTTATTTTTTTTTGGATTTCAGGTTTCTTATTGTAGGATGAGAGATTTCCACATCTAGGAACCCTTCCAGTCCTGAGTTACATAGGATTAAACAAATCTCTGTTGTGGAGGGCACTGTTATTCTTCAGTTACCCAGGCTTGTCTCTATACTTATTTACCTCCAATATAAAATCAGGTCCCAGCCTTGTCAGTTTTATATACAGAATAAGTCTTGCTTGTCCCTTGTTTTTTTCCACTTACAGAGCCAATCCCCTAGTTCAAACTCTCATTATTTCTTACCTGGATTATTGTAGTAGCTTCCTGATTGGTCTCTTTGTCTTGAGTATGTCCCCTATTATTATTCAGGGTTGACAGTGACATTCTTAAAACACATTTGATCATATCATTCCCCATCAACTGTGCTACAGTTGCACAAAAATTCTTTTCTTTGCCATTTGAAACCGGTGTCTAGTTCTAGCTTGCTTTTACAGCCTTATTTCATATTACTCTCCTGTATATACTATGTTTTCAAGACAAACTGGCCTCCTACTTATTCCTCATACATGATACGCATTCTCCCATCTCTGTGTGTTTTTATAGACTGTCACATCTGGAATGTATTTATTGCACATCTCTGCTTCTTATAATCTCTAGCTTCCTTTAAAGTACAATTTAAATACTATGTCTTCCTTCTTGTTCTTTCCCCCTACTTCCTCTCTAGTTTCTACTCCTTCCCTCCATCTAGCTCAGTTCCTAGTCCATAATGGGTACTTAATTGATGCTTATTGATTGATTAAAAACTAGTTCTGCTATTTTTCTATGCAGCAAATATATATCATATACCTGCCGTGTGTAGATCTTATATAACCTCTCTTCTGGAACTTATAATGCTGTTAGGGAAATAAAGAGTGTAATGGAAAACTGGTATTCAATAGTATATGGTAAGTATATTTATAGAAGTAAACTTTTATTTGTTACTAATCTTAATTCCAAGGGAGGAAGTTATTAGCCAAAGGAGAACCAGCAAAGCTTTGTGTAAGAGAGAGAATTTGCATTGGATCTTAAAAATGGAATATCACGTCACAGATTTTTATTTAAAAAAAAAAATAAAAATTCAGGTAGAATGGCAGAGAAATCATTCCAGAGAATATTAGGGAAAAGTGAGAGAAAAAACACAGAGTTTGATTGGAGAATGTAGGGAAAATATAGCAGATGGAGTCATGCAGTATGACTGTAGTATGTAGACATGGTTAGAAACATCAATGGAAGGAGTATTTACACTGTTAACCCTCTTTGCCAGAGGTGATTTTTTATTTTTGTGGATGATTGAAAAATAAAATGTTTATGGGCAATGTGTGATGATCATTTCTGGTTGCAGCTACCACCATGGCAGCTATCATTGTCTTATAGAGTTTCTCCCACTCTGTTATTTTTTATTAGTTTTGTTTATGATGTTCTCTTTTACTAGTACATGGTAGGATTTTGCCTTACAGCCTTTTTTGCTTTGTTTGAGAATCTTTCCTCAATGTTAAGTAGCAAAACACACTTGAGACTCAACAAGTTTATGTTTTATACTAACCAATTCAGCATGTTAGGTAAAGGGACCTTTAAATTTTATTATATTGGTTCAAATGTATATATTGTCTGTAGACAGGAAGATCAGCAAAATCAAACAATTAAAAACTGTTATTCAGTAATATTTAATACTGTTGAAATTAGTCATCAAAGGTATTTTTGTTATTATTTAAAACACTTTATGTAAACATTCTGTGATCTGACTTCATTCTAGCCAGCTGTGAATTTTTTCAAAATCCACCTCCAGGATTTTTGCCAAGACTTGGTGTAATTGGTTTTTCTGGAATTTTGGGATACTTTTTTGCTAAAGGTAGGTTCTATTTTCAAATGGAATCATATAATTAATAATGAATTAATAATTCTTTTAAGATATATTAATATTTAGCTAAGGCATATATAATTCAATTTTGAGTTGCACAAAATTCTAGCCATTATAAGGAAGAAGCATTCTTTAAAAGGTCACAGTGCTAAGGAGTAGCTTTCTTTCCACTAAGTTTGAGTTTAGGGACATGTAATGATTGTTTACGTTATGATGTACCTTATGTTAATCCAGATCCTACTTGTGAAAAACCAAATTGATCACATATTTTCTTGTTTGAAGTCTTTTTCTATACATGATAGAAGTACTTTTGTCACTCAAAGCTATTATATCTCTGCATAAGTGTTCTATTCTTTTTACTAGTAGGATTATAAACATTAGAAAGGTGAATTCATTACTATTCTATATAATTTTCACTTCCTAATATGTTATAAAGTTTTTGTGACATTAAATGTAAATTATATATCATACACACACACACACACACACACACACACACACACACACACACACACACTGGAAGATTTTTTGGTATGTCAATTTAAATGGAAACTACCTGTTCAGTAGAATTATTGAAGATTTATCACAGCTATTACAAATAAAGTTGAAAAATGCTTTTAAAATGCTTATGTTAAATTAATCTTGGTGCTTCTAGAGAAATGCTAACTTGTAAAGCTTTACTAGTGTTAGGCTAGAGAATTGTTTTCTTAATTAGAAACAATATATTGCATTGTTGAAAGATTCCATCACTTAGAAAATAAAAACACTTTAAACTGCTATATAAATATGAGTTTGTTATTCATGAGATTTTGAATAAGAAGGGACTTTAGTAATTATTTAGCCCATCCCCTCATTTTGCAGATGAAGAAATTGAGGCCCATTTTCACAGAGAAATACCATAGTAAGAAATCTTTTTTTTTATAATTAAAAAAAAATCTAAAGCTTAGAAATAACAATAGAGACACATATTATAATATTAACTGTTCTGTGCACCTTAGAGCCTATATGTTAGAAAGGAGATATCATCAGCCAGTGAACATAATAATGTTATTTCCAGTCTTTATCATAATGTCCTCGGATTTAGAGCTTAAAGATAATTTAGAGATCATTATGCTTTTCTCTCCCATTTTACAGATGAGGAAACTAAGGCCCTAAGAGATAAATTTACACCAAAATACATAGACAGTAAATAGAGTTAAGATTCAAATCCATTGTACCCTATCAATATTAGTGGTGGATTATAAATTATGTGATAAAGAGAGTAACAAAAATTCACTAGCTGGGGAATATGGGGGGACTTTGTTTTAACAGGTTCAAAATTAAAGAAGCTCCTGTATCCAGTTGGTTTCATGAGCATTACTGCATCTGTCTATTATCCACAAGAAGCTTTTGAATTTGCACAGGTCAGTTAACACTTACCAAGCCATAATAGTCTGTGTTTTCTTCATGTAATTTTTTTTAAACAGTTATAATATTTGATTTCTTATTTTCAGCAGTTTTTACATTGAGCTTGAAAAGGGTCGTGTGTGTGTGTGTGTGTGATTCCTTTTATGGAATTATTTTGATAACTTGGAGAATAGAATGAAGTGGAGCAATTTTAGACAAGGACATTTAGGAGGCTATTACAATAAATGAGATCAGGGGTAGTAAGGACTTGAACTACAAAAAGGAATCACACAACACACAAAAGACCCTTTTCAAGCTCAGTGTGAATGAAAGATTATATCAAGGTTTTTTGAGATGAAGGAAAAGAGAAAAAGAGGGAGTTCATGTTGAATGGCCTTAATTTTCATAGTAAAGTAAAAGATAAGGTTCTCAGGTACGTAGAGTAAATTATATTATTATTTTTGCAGATGAGGAGTATATTCAAAGTGATTGTTTTTGACTCAGTATCTTAGTCATTAAAATGAAGTAGAATTCAAACCCAGGCCATAGATGTATGCAACTAACCATGTTGGCTTTTTTCGGCATGTACTTATTGAGTATCTGCTGCATGCTAATTCAGCAAATATGAAGCACCTATTATTTGCAGGTTGACAGGCAGTATGGAGAGAGAGCTACCTGTGGAAGTTGGGAACTCCTTAGTTCAAGGCCAACTCTGACTGATTGGGTCTATAACCCTGAGGCAGCTCTCTCAATTTCTCAGTGCCCCCAGGCAACAACATCCTGAGACTTGGAGCAGGGAAGATAACAAAACTGCATTGCTTGTGGAGATTCCTCCCTGGAAGAGACTGTCAATTTCTAGCTATAATTAATTAACCTCTTCTGCTTTGTTTCACATTATTTCTCTTTCCTGTGTTCAACCTGCTGTCATCTCTTGCCTCAATACATTCACCCAGTTTATCCCCCATGCCTAATGCATTTTCTGGTCATCTCTGCCTTTCAGAATCTTTTTCAAGGTTGAGGCTACATGTCACCTGTTCTGTGAAGCCTTTCTTGTTCTTCCTCCTCCTCCTCTACCTTTTCATCCTCACTCTTTTCTTAAATATTTCTAGAATTCTTATCTGATCATTCTTCTTTCCCTCATTCATTCCCTATCCTGGTACTACACTTATCTTTGCCCTTGAGAACAGAGACTCTTTTAATTTTGTCTTTGGATCCAGGCCATAGTTAGATACTTAATAAATGTTGAATTGAATTGAAGTATAAAATCTAAACTGGAAGATGGAAGATGGACGAGAAGGATTTCAGCAGCAGGAAATGAATGTCAAATATTGTACTAAGTGTGGTGAGTTCTAGGAAAAAAAAAAGCCAAGTTCTCTGCCATAGATGATCTGTCTACTTAGACTAAATGCAGACAGGTTTCTGCCCTTTTCTTATTTTAAAGGGATTGTAGGAGAGCTCGCCCTGAAATTTAGATTTCAGTCCCCACTCTGCCAATGACTTTATGCCCTTGTAAAAGTAATTTAGCCTCTTAGGACTTTAGCTTTTTGGCTATTAAAAGACAAAGTTAGATTAGTTGATCTCTAAGGTCCCTTCTTGCTTTCAAATATATGGATTCTTTATTGGCGGTGTAGGAGAGTTTGGTGTAGAAACTACACAAATTCCATAGAAATTTAGAATAAGAAGAATATGGGCTGGGATTAGTATGAGAAGTCTTCACAGAGGAATTAGGTCTTGAGTTAGGTGGAAAATGCTGAAGACCAAATAGTAGGAACAGAGTCAAAAAGATGGGAATGAGGCACATGAATGGGCAAAGGAGAAAAGTCAACGGGAGCTTTTCCAGGCTGTGAAACAGAGCCCTGTCATAATGAAAACAATATTTTAGAAAGATTAGAGGTAAATAAATTAATGAAATGAAGGAAGCCAGTAGGAGGCTATAAAGGCAACATAACTAAGAATTGGCAAGGGATGGTCCTAAGAGATTGACAAGTGGGAATATATGTAGAAAGGTCATTCCAGGAGATATTGCAAAAATTAACTCAAAGGTTACTTACCAGTATGGAGTACTTGAAAAATGCTAGTTTTATTGATAGATTAATGAAAGATGCTAATTATTTTAGAAAACTTAGTTTCAGATATGTTGAGTTTGAAGACAATGTGGTATCTAGGTAGAGATGACCCATTGATTCTTACTTCTTTAAAGTTAGGCGTTTATACTTTCAAACAACTTTTCATACAATTGACAGAATGCCGGGCTGGTGTCAGGAAGACTCATCTTAATGTGTGACCCTGGTCAACAAGTTACTTAACACTGTTTACCTCAGTTTCCTCATCTATAAAATGAGCTGGAGAAGGAAATAGCAAACTACTCCAGTAGTGTAAAAAAAAAAAAATCCGTTCCTTAAGAGTCAAACACAACTTAACAACATCAACAACAAATCCTGTACTTTTACATGATGTCACATTTGCAGTGAGCATGGATACAAGAATGGTATTGAGATTAGAGATTGGAATTTCACTTTTGGGCACCACTCAGATCCTACTCAGAAACAGTTGAGTTTAACACTTAGGTTGCAAGAAAAATTACTTGAAATATGTCTTATTTTACCTACTGCAAAAGCATTCTTCTGTGTCCTCTTGCCTCAGTCCCTCATATCAAGAATCTTCCTTTGATTGACTTCTGGTAACTTCAGTCACCTGAACCACAGCTTTGAACTGTGGAAAAAATTCCTTTGTGTAAACTATCTTCATTAACTCCATGCTCTTCATTTTGTAGGTCAGAGAGGTATGGAAGCATTCCCTTACGATTAAAAAAAGGGGGGGGGGTTAGAATTGTAGATAAAATTAAACTTGCAGATTTTAAAAGTAAAGTTATGTAAATCAGATTATAACCAGCAAAAGGGCCTGGAGAGTCCTTTACGAAGTAACTAATAAGGACTGACTGGTAAATGGTGCAGTGGATAGAATGCTGGCCGTGGAATTAAGATGACCTGAGTTCAAATCCATCCTCAGACATTTAACACTTTCTAGTTGTGTGACTGGGCAAGTCATTTAACCTCAATTGCCTCACCAAAAATAAAAAAATAAAAAATAATAATAATGACTAATAACTGAAAGTATGAAGTCATTTAGTGGAAGGGATAGTCAGTAAATTGCTTCTAGCAAAAATGTAATCTGTATGTTACATCTCACTCACTGAGATATGTCATTATAGCTCTGAATCATCAGAAAAGGTTATTTAAGGTCACTGAACTCTCTTTAGAAAAGAAGGGAAGTGTTTAAAGAAACTTCCGTAAGATACTAGTTAACAAAAATGTGTCTTCATTCTCAAACATTTCAGGGAAATCTTCCTTCAGAGAATAAAATTGACAGATGCTAGCTGTATTTGTTTTGTTTTTTTTTTCCCAACTCCAACTCAGCTGCTTGCTACCTTTGTGATTTTTTTTTAATAACTTTTTATTTAGAAGATATATGCATGGGTAATTTTTCAGCATTGACCCTTGTAAAACTTTCTGTTCAACTTTTCCCCTCCTTCCCCCCATCCCCTCTCCTAGATGGCAAGTACACCCATACATGTTAAATATGTTAAAGTATGTTAAATATAATATATTTACATATCTATTGTTATTTTGCTGCATAAGAAAAATCGGATTTAGACATAAGGTAAAAATAACATGAGAAGGAAATAAATTCAGGTGGACAAAAATAGAGGTATTGGGAATTCTATGTAGAACCACTACATGACTATGAAAGTCATCTTCCAGAGTTCTTTCGCTGGGTGTAGCTGGTTCAATTCATTACTGCTCTATTGAAACTGATTTGGTTCATCTCATTGTTGAAGAGGGCCAGGTCCATCAGAATTGATCATCATCATATAGTATTATTGTTGAAGTACATAATGACCTCCTGGTCCTACTCATTTCACGCAACATCAGTTCATGTAAGTCTTTCCAGGCCTTTCTGAAATCATACTTCTGGTCATTTCTGACAGAACAATAATATTCCATAACATTCATATACCACAATTTACCTAGCCATTCTCCACTTGATGGGTATCCATTCATTTTCTAGTTTCTAGCCACTAAAAACAGGGCTGCCACAAGCATTTTTTGTATATACAGGTCCCTTTCCTTTCTTTAAGATCTCTTTGGGATATAGGCCCAGTAGAAACACTGCTGGATCAAAGGGTATGTACAATTTGATAACTTTTTCAGCATAGTTCCAAATTGTGCTAGCTATATTTGTAAACTTACTTCATGATTCAGATTTTAGAGCAAATAACTTGGGGGACTTTAGGAATCTCCAATTCTGAAAAGTAGGTTTTTCTTTCCCTGTTCATTTGTTTTAACAGAACACTGAAGTTCCTCATTCCATTTCTAAAATAATATAACATTCAAATGTTTTGGAAGAATTCCCCATCCCCCATTTCCTTACCTCTATCCTCTGTCTCTTTTTAGGGGTTTCAGTCTGAATGGTTTTTGATAAGGTTGTGATAAGCTATATCCAAAAACAAATTGCAGTTCTCTCAGATATTATATATCTTGACAAAGCTTCAAATCCTTAGTTTCCTTTATTGTCTCAGATATCCCTTCCTGAAGAAAGCTCCTAGCTCCAGTAATTAATTGTTCTCTTCTTCCGCAAATTATTTTATGTTTATTTACTTGTTAACCTGGCATATCTATCCCTAGTTGAATGTCAGCTGCACAAAGACAAAAGAACTATTTATTTTGTTGTCTTTGTATCCTCAGTACCTATTACATAGTAATATGTGTATAATAAATTCTTATTGAATTAAATATAAATTTACCTAGATCTTTTGCATTAGGCAAATCTGAATTTTTTATCCTAAAAGTTAGTTTTGGATCTATATTCAATGTGTAGGTCAAACCTTGTCCCATGTCAGAACTGACCTTTGTAGTTAGAGCCCTGATTATCTCTTGTGGCTTAAAGTATATGCCAGAGGGGTTGACAGTAATATTTTTAAAGGAACTGTTGGCACACCCACCTACCCCTTTACATCTTTTGCTACTTCTTCCCCTCCCCTCATCTCTTAATATTTAGGACACAAATCAAATAAGCCAGGCTTCATTCAATTTATTTGGGCTCATGGACAAGTTGTGAATGTCAAAGTTATAGAGCTTTATAAATTGAAGATGCTTCCAAACTTCAAAGTAATTTCTTTTTTTTTTTCCTATTTGAGGAAAATGATTATTAATAATAATTTGGGAAAATCTAAAGTTCTGTCCTTTTTTTTTCCTCACTTAGTAATATTTTATTTTTTTCCAATTACAGGGAAAGATAATTTTTTATTTTTAGTGTATTTAGTTTATTATCTAAAAATAATAACTTTTTTATTTTTCAAGATACATGGAAAGATAATTTTCAACATTTACCCCTGAAAAGTCTTGTGTTCCAAAATTTTCTCCTTCCCTCCTTGTTTCCTCCTCCCCCTAGATAGTAAGTAATATTTCATTACTTTCATGTTACTATAGCTTGTTCAGCCATTCTCCAATTGATGAGCATTCACACCCCTTTTCCAATTCTTTGCTACCACAGAAAAAGCTGCTGCAAACATTTTATGTATAGTTCTTCCAAATATATTTAAACATTTATCATTCTGCATAAGAAAAATCAGACCAAAAGGGGGAAAAATGAGAAAGAAAAACAAATCAACAAACATCAACAACAAAAAAGGTGAAAATACTATGTGGTTATCCACATTCAGTCCCCACAGTCTTTTTTTTGGATGTGAATGGCTCTCTCCATTACAAGTGTATTAGAATTGTCCATTGTTGAAAAAGAGCGAAGTCTATCACAGTTGATCATTGCATTAATCTTCTTGTTGCTGTGTAGTGTTCTCTTGGTTCACTTCATTTAGCATCAGTTCATCTAAGTCTCTCCAGGCCTCTCTGAAATCATCTTAGTGATAGTTCTTATAGAACAGGGGTCCTCAAACTTTTTAAATAGGGGGCCAGTTCACTGTCCCTCAGACTGTGGAAGGGCTGGACTATAGTAAAAACAAAAACTTTGTTTTGTGGGCCTTTAAATAAAGAAACTTCATAGTCCTGGGTGAAGGAGATAAACGTCCTCAGCTGCTGCATCTGGCCCACGGGCCATAGTTTGAGAACCCCTGTTATAGAACAATAATATTCCACAATATTCATGTACTATAACTTATTCAGCCATTTCCCAGCTGAGAAGCATCCACCCAATTTTTGTTCCTTGCTACCACAAAAGGGCTGCTGCAAACATTTTTGTACATGTGAGTCCCTTTCCCTTTTTTTATGATCTCTTCAGGATACAAACCCAGTAGAGAAACTATTGGATCAAAGGGTATATAGAATTTGATAGCCCTTTGGTCATAGTTCCAAATTGCTCCTCAGAATGATTAGATCAGTTCACAACTCCACCAACAATGTATTAGTGTCTCGGTTTTCTCATATTCCCTCCAACATTTATCATTATCTTTTCCTGTCATCTTAGCCAACCTGAAAGGTATGAAGTGGTACCTGAGTTGCAATAATTTTCAGTATTCATTTTATAAGAATTTGAATTCCAAATTTCTCTCTCCTTCCTTTCCTTCATTCTTCCCCAAGATAGTAAACAATCTGATATAGGTTATACATGCACAACCTTGTTAAACATATTTTCATTTTAGTCATGTTATGAAAGAAGAATCTCAACAAGAGGAAAAATCACAAAAAAGGAAAAAAGTGAAAATATACAGTTTGGTAAGATTTGCATTTGGATTCCATAATTCTTTCTCTGGATGTGGATAGCATTTTTTATCATGGATATTTTGAAATTGTATTGAATCACTGTATTGCTGGGAAGAGCAAAATCTATCATAGCTGATAACTTTAGTTACTATGGACAATATTCTCCTGGTTGTGCTCACTTAATTTAGCATCATTTAATTTAACATCACTATGTAAGGTAAGTCTTTCCAGGTTTTTCTGAAATCATCCTCTAGCACAATAGTAAATAAATTTCTGACAATTTTTCACTGCATATAATCATAATGCAACTTTCAGAATTACATGGAAAATGAATTTTTATTTCATGGATAAGCTTTGAAGTTATTTCAGAGGTAAAGAATGGCTACGTGTTATTCCATACAGGCAATTTGGAGGACTATTCAGAATTTTTAAAGAATTTTAATAAGTTCTATTAGTACAACTACTTTGGCATTATACAGCATAATTTTATGGATGCTTCTGTGTGCCAACTATAAAAAGATAGAGTCCCTGACTACAAGGAATTCACAGACTACTGGATTGGTGGAAGAGTAAGACACACAAATAATTAGAATAGATGAAGTGCAAAGAAATTGAAGTACAAAGACACTGAGATAGAAGGAAAATTTATCTTTGGTGGAAAAAAGGTATTAGAGGAGGTAGCACTTTAGCTGGACCTTGAAGGAAAGGAAGAATTTCCTCAACTAGAGGCCAAATATGGAGCAGCAAGAGAGATAAGAGGACCAGGAAAGGGCCAGGTCCACGGAAGCCAAAGAGGGGAAAGTATATATAAAAGGAGGGAGCTGGCAATAGGATTCACTGTTGCCAAAGAGGGTAAGATCTGAGAAAGAGCCACTGGAGTGAAACTTTTTTGAGGAATGGTGGGGCTGGGATTTATGGCAGGTCTTGAAGAGTAAGTTGAGAAAATAGAGACAGCTGGTGTGAGCTATTCTTTTCTTTTTAATGTGCTTATTAGTAGTCTTCAATCTCCCATTCTCTTATCCCTTTTTTTCATTTTCTCATTCTCTTTTGTTATAATTGTGTACATGTTTCATCTTTGAAGATACTTGGAAAAGATTTTGAGATGGGAAGAAGCATTTGTCATTTTTGTTTTTTAAGTATCTTACACATAAGTGTTTAATAAACACATTTTGAGTGTGCTCTGCAGTAGAAGTATATAGAGAAACATAGAACAAGATTTAAAGTAGTTTAACATGCTTACATGAACTATGTATATTGTTTAGTAGCATTGTTTCATTTCTACCAAAAAGGGAACACAAACCTTTTTAGGTATTCACTGAGCTACTTTAGAACTTTACATATTTTGTTATTTGGGCTGAGTTTAAGAAATTTTTCCCATATCCTCATCACAGAATTGCTTTCCTTTATATTCTTTCTTACTACTTGCCATAACAAATACAAGCATATTGTATGTGACAGATAATTAATGTTGCCAACCCCCTCCATAACCACATGTATAGTAAATAATATTGGTCTAGTTTATTTATTCAGTTCTAATTAGATAATACACATAGGAAAACATTTTCAAAATTTGTTGTAATTTAAGCATCTAAGGGACAAGGTGGAGGAGGTAAGGAGAAAGTGAAATACCATAGGATACCATTCTTTTTGATTGACACAGTTTTTTATGCAGTTTAAGCTTAGAAATGATTTGGAAATTATCATTGATGAATAGCTTTAGACACTCAGGTTTGGAATCTAAACTTCATCTTCACTTATCCATATATTCTATGTCAGTGACAATTATCATTGAGCATAATGTAGTTGCCATTAAGCAACCTTGAATTTTTTAGGCTCCTTATGGAACTCAGCAAATTTAGACATTTTCTTAAAAGAGTAGGAAAAGAAGATTATATAGGATGCTGAATTTCTAATAATGCAACTTTAAGTATATCTTAAATTTAACACTGTAGTTTCAACACTGCCTTGCTCATCTTTATCCCTTACTGAATTTCCTTTCTCTTTCTTTTCTGTATTTTTATGTTTCATTGATGATGTTTTCTTACTTTTCTTCTCCTTTTTGGAGAGCAAGGTTATCAATATCACTCCTTTCCCTTCCCTTCTCTTCACAATAATAAATATAAATCATGTTTTTTGAGAAATATAGTTGTGTCTAAAAATGTATGTTTCATTCTTCACCTCTAGTTTTTTTTTTTTCCCTCAGATAGGAAGCATGATTCATTATCAGCTTTCTAGAACTGTATTTGTGAAGAAGTAACAGGTACTAAGTTATGGGAGAGCAGTAAAAACGTGAAAAATTCACAGCAGGTGTTTATTATAGTCACAGAAGCCCTTTATTGACATGAAAAGACTCATGGGCAAAATAAAAATTAGTTTGCCACATGTTGTGGTGAAGTGGACTTTTAAAGGTTCAGAGGGAAGAGTGAGAGAGAAGAGTGGGGTTTAAGGAATCAGAGAGCAATAAGGGTGGGTCCTAGAGGAAAACAAACTTGAACTCATTCTATCTATGCGGTGAGCTACTGCAAAATGAAACCACAGAAGTTAAGTATGCTTTTAGATATGCTAACATGACAGTTTCTGGAGCTGACCTCCCTTTTTGTGTGACAGTGGGAATAGAATGGGCTTAATTTAAAGTTCTATATCATTTTTGACAAGAGAGGCAGAATAGACTGATTAAAAATCTTGTGCCACGTCATTTAGACATTGCATTAATCATAATTCTTATGCACATAGTTCTTTAACAGTTGTTTTCCTTTACAGTGTTGTAGATTATGTAAAATTATTCTGCTTCCAGTCACTTGGCTCTGCATTAGTTAATACAAGTCCCTCCTTATATTCTGTGTATCTTATATGAAGAAATTACAGACAAAACTGAGGGGCAAAATAGCTAACAGGAGTGGTAAATATGAAATAGATTTGGGAGAGCAATAGAAAGAATATTATAGTTATATAGTAAAGGGATTTGGAAGATGCCATTAAAGAACTATACCATGAGGTGGGAATACATCATTGACTGGAAGGTTAAATCCATGAGAGTTAGCTATAATAGGGAGAAAGGAACCATGAAACGAAGGGGAGAAGGAAGTGAGAAAAGAGACCCCCTTGCATTACATGGTGGGCTATCCTAAAAAAGATGTACCACCCTAAAAGAGTTAACTATAATAAGAAGAAAGACTCCATTACATGGAAGACATTATGAGGAGGGAGAGAGTATCTCATAGTGGGATGAAAACAACTTAGCAAAAATCTTCATCATAAGCACATCTTTTATAGGGGGAAAATAACTATGGGTTTTCTCAGGGGAAGTACTAGGGAAGAATTGGGGAGATAAAGTATGGGTATTGAGATATTGAGGCTGTGTTAAAGATATTCTGGGAAAACTTGGTTCCCATCAGAGCAAAACAAAATAGTTCCTATCATAGGTATCTTAAAGATGCTATAGGTACATCATGGTTGCCTTAATTATAGTAATAATACAATCTGGAAAACTAAGTTCCTAGGATGAGCATTTTAGCATTTCCTGACAAGAGGAGAGTTTCAGAATTCACATCACTATGATATGTGAAAGCAACTTAAATATGAGTCTTGTTATCACAATTATTGAGTTTTGAGCAAAGCTAGAATTAGCATAGAAGAACTATGTCTTGTTTCAGACATTGTAATGAGAGGGGCTCTCTCTTCCCCTCTCCAAAACACCTGGACCTGACCCACCACCCTCAGTGTTTTATGACCATCATTTCCCTCTGCTGAGTGTCAGTTGATCAAAAAGCATATACTTACTGTCTACTGTGTGCCAGGTACTATGCTAAGCCCTGGGGTTACAAAGAAAAACAAAAGACATTACCTTAAAGAAGTTCATAATCTAAGGAAGGAGACAGCATGCAAATAAAGATGAATAAACAAGCTATATATATAGGAAAATTGGAGATAATCAACAGAGGAAAGGAGCTAGAATTTAGAAGGGTCAGGAAAGGTTCACACTCTTCTGGGGGAGACCACAAGCAAATAAATATGTACTACAAGCTATTTGCAGAATAAGTAGGAAATAAAAGAGGAAAAACACTAGAGCTGAGAAGGATTGGGAAAGGCTTTCTGTAGGAGATGGGATTTTGGCTGGGGCTTAAGGAAACTCAGGAATCAGAGATGAGAAAGGAGAACATTCAAGGCCTGGAGGACTGCCTAAAGAAATTGTGAAAGTCAAACAATCACAGTTCAAATAATTTAAATATTAAAACACCTACTTCTATGTGCCTTACACTGTGCTAAAGGCTGGGGATATAACTAAGAAAAAAGAAACAGTCCCTGCCACTGAAGAACTTACAATCAAATCTAATGAAGGAAAACCGTACACCAAAGAAAGGAGCTACTCAGGTATGCTGATGGAAAAGAGAGTTACTGCTAGGTTGTGAGCTCTCTGTAAAGGAAGGCTTTGGGGGGTAGTTTAATGTTCTGCCCTCTAAATTGAGGAGAGAAGCAACTGAGAATGAGTTGAGAAGATATAGTTTCAAAACTTGTATTTTCTATGTAATCTTTGTATAGCTTACTTGTTCTTGTTTGCATGTTATCTCCCCTGTTAGATTGTGAGCAGGAAGAAGGCAGGAACTTTATTAATTATATATCACTAGCTCATAGTATGGTGCCTGGCACTTTATAGGTACTTAATAAGTGCTTATTGACTGACTTAATCAGCAGAGATGATAACCTGAAAAGTCTGAAGTCTTGAATCACCTTAGTATTTTGCTCATAAACTTCAAAGAGGCCTTTAGATCAATCATTTAATACACATAGACAGTCTTTTGAGAGTTGCTATTGTCAAAAAATCCCATCACCCTGAAACTAAACTGGTGGTGAATCTCTCTGAGACTCTCTGCAAGGTTAGGTCTTGGACAACAAATACATAATCTTCTCTGGGCCCATACTCAGAACCTTTATTTTATTTTTTAAAATTATTATTATTATTGCTTTTTGTTTACATAACATATGCACAGGTAATTTTTCAGCATTGACCCTTGCAAAGTCTTCTGTTTCAAAATTTCCCCTCCTCCTTACCCCCTCCCCTAGATGGCAGGTAGTCCAATACATGTTAAATATATTAAAGTATATGTTCAATCCAATATATGTGTACATATTTATACACTTGCTGCACAAGAAAAATCGGATCTAGAAAGAAAGAAAAAACCTGAGAAGGAAAACAAAAATGCAAGCAAACAATAACAGAAAGAGTGAAAATGCTATATTGTGGTCCACACTCAGTTCCTATAGTTCTCTCTCTGGGTGTAGCTGACTCTCTTCATTACTGAACAATTGATACCCGTATGAATCATCTCATTGTTGGAAGAGAGCCACGTCCATCAGAGTTGATCATCATATAATCTTCTTGTTGCTGTGTATACTGATCTCCTGGTTCTGCTCATTTAACTTAGCAGCAGTTCATGTAAGTCTCTCAAGGCATCTCTAAAATCATCCTGTTGGTCATTTCTTACAAAACAATAATATTCCTTAACATTCATATACCACAATTTACTCAGCCATTCTCCAACTGATGGGCATCCACTCAGTTTCCAATTTCTTGCCACTACACAAAGAGCTGCCACAAACATTTTTGCACAGGTAGGGCCCTTTCCCTCCTTTAAGATCTCTTTAGGATATAAGCCCAGCACTGCTGGGTCAAAAGTTATGCACAATTTGATAACTTTTTGAGCATAGTTCCAAATTGCTCTCCAGATTGGTTAGATTTGTTCACAATTCCACCAGCAATGTATCAGTGTCCCAGTTTTCCTACATCTCCTCCAACATTCATCATTATTTTTTCCTGTCATTTTCGCCAATATTAGAGGTGTGGACTCAGAGCCTTTATACTTTAATAAAACATGCCAGAGTTTGTGTTCTGTCACTACCTTCACAAACTCAGAGACTCTTCCACACCAAGTGAGGCATTGACATCAAATTTCAGTAGAGGTATGAATTATAGATAAAAAAAAGCTCATTCTTTCATGATGAAATATCGTTTCTTTAGCTAACTTAGTTGGTGGGTAGTATATTCTTTATTACACTTATTTATTTTCATCATTTAATAAGAGTATTTATCTATAATAGTTCTCCAAAGACATGAAAGACTTTTTTTTAGAGCTACAGATTTTCATTTTAGCATTTATTTTGCTCAATCCTAAATCTGCTTGCCATTTAGCAATAAATAATACTTAAAGCCTCAGAAGTATCCGATGATATTATGCATTTTAATTATATTAATCCATGTCCTTATTGTTAACCCTCTTCTATGTCTCTCCTGGTGCATGTTTGCATATGAAAATTGTGTTTAGAATTTAGTATTAATATTCTGTATTTCAGATTTTGTTGCTTTTATAAAATTTAGATGTTTATATTCTTCTGACTAAAGAATATCTGGATTTGACTTCTTTATGGTGAAACATTTCATTATACTTTTACTTTATTAGGTCAGACATTTAGAAGATGCGATACTAAATTTGGTCCTATGAAGTGTTGAATAAATATTTTCTCAACCTTTTTTTCTTTGGAATATGTATCTATTTGGAGATGGAAGAGATATTTGGCCTGTAGAATTCTAATCAGATTCCTAAACAATTACTTTAGGTCCAAATTTATAAGAAATTCCTTATTTGATTTTTAAAAGTATACTTTTAAATAAATGTGCAAAATTCATGTGGATTATTTATTTAACTGACTTTTTAGAATGATTAGGTAAATTAGTTGAGTCCATAGAACAGAATAACTGTAACTATATGCAAAATGTTCTCTGAAATGAATATTAGAATTCCTTAAGGATGGGCAATTGAATTATTTGTTGTGACAGAATTTTTTTGGGGTAATATTTCTTTAATTATAATCATTTAGGAAAAGTTTAGCATGTTGTATATACCTTAATACAAATTTGAAGGAAGTTAACCATAGTCATATAAATGATCTTTCCAATATAGGGTTTTTTAGGTAGATGTTTATGAAATACAGCTGTCAGTTCGATTTAATAAGCATTTCTAATCCAAACTCGTTCTTCTCAAATTCAAAAAATAATATTCTTTTGCTATCCCTCTTTTCTAATCCCCACTCAAAATATAATTTATTTTTCATTTCAGATATAGGATTACATACACATATGGGGAGAGAATATTAAATTATTTTACCCGTTCAGTAAACTAACAAAAATGGTTTTATCTTTTCATCTTAAAATATTAATAAATTATTGTTATTTGGGGCTTATTTTTAAATAATAACTTTGGGATCATGATGACATTTTCAGATCAAATCACTGTTATATGATTTCTTTTTGTAGCTTAGACAAGCATTTAATCTAAAGAGTGTCTGTCTATTTCCTATTAGTGCCTATCACCCAGAATTATGTAATTTTGTAAAAAATTTATATTTATACATGTTATTCTCATCTCTAATACACTATAAGCTTCTAAGGGCAGGGATCATTTCATTTTTGTTCTTGAATTCCCAGGGCCTAGCATATAGCACTACTTAACAAATGCTTATTAGATACTTGGAGATAGTAAGAGTTGTTAAAGCATGCTTTTTCATAACCACCCAAAGTTTGAAAGTACTGCTAAGATTATGAAAAGTCTGGAAACTGTGCCCCATTAGGAGTAATTGGAGGAACCATGAAGAAACTAAGTATTTTTAATCTGGCAAAGAAAAATCTGGGGATGGGAAAAATGAGTCATGGCAGTGGGGGAAGGGAAGGAGAAAAAGATTATGCAAATATTTCCAAATATTTGAAGAATTATCAGGTGAAAGAGGAAGCAGTTTGGTGTCTCATTAGAGAGCAGAATGAGGACAAATCAGAACAAGTTAGAAGACAGGTTTCAACTTGATATAAGAAAAAAACTTTAAAACTATTTGAATTGTTCAAAAATGAGATGGTTATGAAATAGTAAGCTCTTTGTCGTTAGAATTATTTAAAGAGAGTAAATAATTATGTTATGTATGTTATATAGAATATTATAGCATTGTGTGGAAAGTTGGACTAAAAAGACCTTTAATGAGGGGCAGCTGGATGGCCCAGTGGATAGAGCAGCAGCCCTGAAGTCAGGAGGATCTGAGCTCAAATCTGGTCTCAGACACTTAACACTTCCTAGCTGTGTGACCCTGGGCAAGTCACTTAACCCCAATTGCCTCAGCAAAAAGAAAAAGAAAAAAAAAGACATTCAATGATTTTAGGGGGCCTTAAAAATTAAGTAGTTCTTCTAATAAGTTTTTTTTTTTTTTTAAGATCATCTCCTTACTAAAAAGAAAAAAAAAAAAGTATTGCTGGGTGTAATCTTCTAGTTTTTTGTTTAGTTTTTTTTTTTTTTTTTTTTTAATGGGACAGGTGTGGAATTAGAAGATAGCAATGGAGTAGAAATGATTGGTGTGCCTAAATTTTTGGTATTTTCCATTTATTTATTGCAAATAAAGTTTTTAAATATTTGCAATTGGTGACAGGCTTCCCTTGTCATCTTTTTTTACTCTTTGAATCATTCTTATTATCCTAATTTTTACTTACTTGACACTTTTTTAATGTGTATGTATTTAATGTATCTCTATGAGATATGTGAAGATAATGATTTTTAAAAAAACTTTTAATAAAAAATGGGGAAAATCATTATTATTTAATATTACCTTTGTTTTATATTTATATTGCTTTTATATTAATCTTCAACTTTTGTTTCAAGGTCAATGGGGAGAAATTGTATGATTGGGGCCTGCGAGTATTCATAATCCTAGAAGATGTGTGGAAAACATACTTTCAAACGGATGCAAACCAGGAGAAGGTAAGAAATGACTGTTTCATAATTTATTAATAAAAAATTAATCTCTTTGTTCAGAGTTTCAAAAAAGAATATAACACTTGATATCCTTATACTTCTGGTGGGAATTGGAAAGAGTGTGACTAAATGAAAAACTGCTTTAACATTAGGACATTCTCAGGAATCCTGAATTAGTGATGTCTTTATGTCCTGCTATGATCTCACTCTCAGTTTTTACTTTTTTGTATTTATGATTTGTAAGAATCATAATTCATCTGTTACTGCTTTTAGTTATTATGTACAAAGCTATTTCCAGAAATGAACTCCATTCCCCTGGACTACAAGGAAGTGTGCCCATGGAAGAATACTTTATGTAATATTCCTTATAAAACTGGCAAAAGAAATAAGGGGGGATTCCTCCCACCTCTTCTAAAAGGGAAACCCTATATTGTAACACATCTACATCCAAACAACTCCCAATTTCACATCCTGGTCATGAGGATGACATAGTTACAATGTTTTGTGAACAATATGTGTACATGTACATATGTATGTATGCAAAATTCTTGTTTGTATGTATAAAAATCCTATGCAGGATGTGTATGTATATACATATATGTGTACTTATTTCTATTTATCATAGATGACTCTTTTTCTTTGACCTGGGATGCTATCTGGCAACTTTCATAGGGAGAAAACTATATACTGAGCTCATATTAAACATAGTTTTCTTTGTGGCCCAGCATCCACAGAAGTATAAAAGATTGCTGCTGTGATCTGCCTCTGAGAAGGGTGAACAGGGGACAGAGTAATTTGCTACACAGGAGAATGCAGATCTAGCTTTCATTAAGTTCATAAGCAGACATTCTTTATTACAGATAGAGGGAAAAGAAGCTTCATTGTTGACACCAAAATCTTTACAATAAGCTGTTTTCCAAAAAAGCATTCAGATGTATAATAACAATTAAGATTTTGAAGTCATTAATAAAGTCCCAAATCCTTCCCTCTTGTCCACATATATAATTTCTTGTACCATTTCAGTGAAGTACTTTATTGACTTTTGGCCCTGCTTGGATTTAAGCAGTAATTGTTTGAGGGCCTGTTGGAATGAATTCTTGAAGTAAGAAATTCTAACTATATCAGGTTTCATTTGACAACCCCTTCTGAAATACTAAACACCTGAAGATAAAAGCCTTTTATTTCTATATATTTTATTTTTGCTATTTTGTTTTTCCATTTTAAAAATCCCAGCTAATCTGTACTGTTGGATAGTACAGAAGATTTGTAAATAAGAAAACTTCAGAAACTAGGAAATCTAAGGAAATTTGGAAAATGGGATTAAATTACATTCAGGAGTCTTCATTTTATAGGATAAATATGAACAGATAAGTACCAGAAAGCAATAACATACTTCTCCTCTTGGTAACAGAGGCAGAACTTTGTCTGCCTTGAGTAATTCATATATTGCAACAGAACTGGTTTCTGTTAACCATTTGCATAAATTATATATAAAATTTACTCATATTCTGATCTGAACCTTTTAAAAAAAATTATATGTAGGCTCTTTTTGGGGAGGCTTTTCTTCCTTTTTCTTTCCTCTTCCTTTTTTGTATACAATGGAAATTTAAATGAGTCTTAAAATGTATACTGCCAAAGCCCACTTTTATAATTTTTCCTTTCTCTTAATGCTGCATGTAGACTGTTGCTAAAATAGTACTAATTAAATGCATGAAGATTCCAAGAATATGGATCTTGATTTATGGATGGGAGGTGCTTTGCTGTATAAGGTCTTGTAAGTTAGTATTTTGGTCCATTTTATCAAAGGCTTTTTTATAATCAACAAACAAACTCAATTTGATTTTATATTCTTTACCCATTTGAGCTAATTGTGAAGCAGTAAAAGATATGGTCCATTGTTAAATATTATTTACCATAATTTTGTTATTACTAATACCTTGATGTTCTCTAGGTCAGCTTTTTTTTTTTTTTAATATAGATAAATACTAAATTTTTGAGACTTTTTTCCCCTTTATATCTTGTTCTCCTTCAGATACCTTGGATTATTGGTCCATCAATGCCTTCACAATTAAATCATCCCATGTACAGGGTCTCTTCTGTATATACACACTTGGTCCTATTTGGCTATTTTTTTCATGTATGTTCTCTTTAATCTCATTTCTACCTCCCTTGCATCATCCTTTGCACCTTGCAAATTTGGTTATTCCATTCTCCTTGTTGAGGAAATCATTTAGTTAAAGTGGCTTTTACAGATCTTTTCCAATTTTTTCTTTTGTTTATAGTCTGTCCATTTTCATCCTTAGAAGTCCTATCTTTCCATATTTCCTTTAAACTAGTTTTATTCTCCATTGCTTTTCTGTGCTTTACAAGACCATACTGACTATAATTGTCCATCATCCTTTATAAAATCTAAAGATAAATTTATATTTTAACCCAGAATTCCCCAGCCATGTCTTTCTACTTGGCATGTAAGTCAGTCAGATGACCAAAGCACTTTTTCTGTACTCTTCTGGTAACCTTGTAGCAGTTAATTTATTTTGATTAAATTTTAGTCATTGTTGATGTCAATTCTGTCACTATTTTCCCATTTTTGCTTTTCAGTTACTTTCACAAATAGTTTCAAGGTTCAGTCATTTTAATTGCACTTTTCTTTTTCTCATTTTTGTTTTTATTGAGTTTTGGTTTTATTTTGATAAAGCTTATTTTTGCTCTGTCAATTCAGTGATCTGATTATACATAGATAGTTACCTCAAAGATAACTCATATTGAAACATCTTTTCCATATATTGGTGGAAGAGCTCTCTTTGTACAGAATCTACCATTTTTTTTTTTTAAATAAGGTATTCATGATCTGGTGGTTTGAGATTTTTAAAAAATTGGCAAGTCTTTGATTTCTCTCATTTCTTTTTCCTGAATCATATTTGCATATGTGTTTTCTATCCAGTCTCACTTTTTCATTGAATTCACATAGCATCAGAGTGAATATTGATTTGATTTGATTGAAGAATCTTATCAAGTTCTTCATAGAACTTCTCTGATGGCTCATCCAATGTTCCCATATAAAGTTGCAACTATTTTCATGGTGGTTTTTTAGCAAATATTTTTCATCAGTACTGTAATATGTGATAATCTAATGTCCTATAAAATGTGTTTACTGAAACTTTTAGATGTATGGTAAAACATACTCCCCCAATTCCTTTCTTCATTGTTCCAAATAATACCTATGAGCCATTCTCCCATTAAATTTCCTTATTTCTACTGGCTTTCATTATAGCAAAAATGGTTAAAATTGATATGATTTAGCTCTTCTAAAAAAATAGGCACTTGTTGATCACTGGTCAAGGATCTCAGATTTAGATGATTGAAAGTAAAATTGGCATTTGTTGTCTCTCCAAAAATTGTGTGAATCTAACCATTTTCTAGTCCTTTTATCACTACTCTGCTGCCACACCAAATAAGCATAACTGAGGGCAATTTTATTTTATTTTTTAATATTTAGCTACATTTTATTTTTCCCTAGCTACATGTTAGAACAATTTTTTTAACATTTTTAAGAAAAGTTTTGAGTTCCAACTTTTCTCCCTCCTTCCCAAGATGGTAAGCAATCACATATAAGTTATACACATGCAATCATGTAAAACTTTTCCATATTAGTCATTTCTTACAAGAAGACTCAAATAAAAGAAAAAGAATAAAAGAAAAAGAAAAATGGCATGCATCAGTATATATTTAAACAATATCAATTCTTTCTCTTAGAGTCAGATAGTGTGCTAAGTTATTAAGCCTTTGGGACTGTCTTAGATCATTATATTGCTGAAAATAGCTAAGTCATTCATAGTTCTTTATCTTAGAATATTGCTGTTACTATGTGCAACATTTTCCTGGTTTTGTTTGCTTTATTTTGTGTCAGTTCATGTAAGTGTCTTTCCACATTTTTCTGAAATCACGTGCTTGTCATTTCTTATAGCACAATAGTATTCTATCATAATTATATGCCACAGCTTATTTAACCTTTCCCCAATTGATATGCATCCTCTCAATTTTCAATTTTTAGCCACTATAAAAAGAGCTGCTATAAATGTTTTTGTATAAATAAGGTCCTTTTCTCTTTTCATAATATCTTTGAGATATAGACCGAGCAATGGTATTTCTGGATCAAAGGCTATATGCATAGTTTTATATCCTTTGAACATAGTTCCAAATTATTCTTCAAAATTATTAAGTCAATTCACAATTCTACCAATAGTGCATTAGTGTGCCGGTTTTTCCACATGCCCTCCAACATTTATCATCTTTTCCTGTCATATTAGTTATTTGGATTTGTATAAAGTAATACCTCATAGTTGTTTTAATTTGCTTCTTTTTTTAATCAGTAGTGATTCAGAGCACTTTTTAATATGATTAGAGGTAGCTTTGATTTCTTTGTCTGAGAACTGCCTGTTCACATCCTTTGACCATTTATCAGTTGGGGTTGAGGGCAATTTAAAATTTTTCTTTCCTTCATTTACATGAAAGCATTTCATCATTAGTGGCTACCCTATTGATGACATGTCTCTTAATGTTCAGCTAGATTGGTCCTCCAGAACGTCCTCATGATGTGATGACAGCTCTCCCATGTTCGAAGGGCTCTGAGTTTGGCCCTCAAAACTCTGTTTTCTGATGACTAAACTAGTCCACATTACAGGCAACAAAACTGAAAGGTTTTGGTCACTCATATTTTCTTCCAATCCTCATTTCCTAAGAATAAATGCGGAAAATTATCCTACATGCTTAATGTATTTCTTATTGAAATGCCTTGTTTGCTGTAGTGTAGACATAACTAAGACAAATTGGAAAGCAAAATTAAATCTATACAGAAGATCACTTACCATGAAAAGTTACATTTAAGAAAGATATTAGAAACTGGTTTTATGCATAAGTGATTGTATCATATGGAAATGCAGAAATTACAGTGACAAGTTTCTGGCTAGACCAGGCAGTTATCCTTGGAAGTCTAAATAGTCTTAAGTGTTCCTAACAAGAGTTGTTTTCTTAAATCAGAAGTGTGTTTTCCTGTGGTTGTTTTCTAGGTTTAAACCAGAGCCCTAGAAATGAAAAGGCTGGTGGACAGTTCATTTGAAAGACTGACATACTTCCATGACTACTAATATTTCAGCAATGATCATGTTATATTGAGAATGCTGAAAACATTATTCAAAAATAATTTGGACCACCATTATCTTAGAGATAAGCTTCAATTTGTACTTTACTTTTTCAGGCTGTTCCTATCCTTTCTCACAACCAATTATTTTTCCCGGTCTTCTTAATTCTTATATGTTTCTATAATATTGATAAAACCCAACAGTATATTAGCACGTAATCAGTTTCTTGTCCTGTGTAGCATCCAAGCCCTAAAACTGCATAAAAATCTTTCCCTGTAGTTACCAAACCAATACTCCTGTCATTCCCTCCGGCTCCTCTGTTCTTGAGTATGGCTCATGAATTTAGTCTTGAGAATGGAACAGCTAAATGGTCAGGAAGGAAGTCAAGGATCCTCTTCCATAGTCCTGTTGTGATTAACATACTAGTGTTGGTGATCATTAAGTATAGTAGATTTAGAACTAGGAAGGGTTCTTAGAGATCAGAGTTCAGCCCCTTATTTTGCAGATGAGGTAACTGAAACTGAGAGCTAAGTGATATATGCAAGATTATTAGATTAGTTGAACACTATTTTTCCAACCAAAGTATATGGGGAAGTGGATAGATACATTTTCAGCTTCCTTTTGAATTATACTTTAAAATGTCAAGTGTTTTCTCTGTTACTCTTGCAGTTACATGTTATTGGTGCCAAAGTCACCAGAGCCTTACTTGATGCATTGTCCAAACAGGGAAGAGGGGAAGTGTGACTAGATATGGGGAACAATGCACAAATCACTTCCCGAGTATGTGTGGGGAAGGGAAGGGGCGGAGGGTGGGGGGAGAGGCTTCCTTCCCTCCTCATCATTCCCATATCCTGTGTTTCACTTTAACATTGGTGAGAATTTTCTATTCAAAAAACAACAAAGCCTTGTATTTATCTCTGAAATCCCTGGCTTATATGTGTAGTGGAGTAGACCCTAGTAAGTACTCTGGGAACCTTCTCAAGGCTCCAGCTGCCATTCAGACTTGGTCATTTTCCTAAGTCAGGCTCCTGGAGAGTCAACCTGATGTACTAACTGGATAGTCAAGGGACCTGATACTGATTACCAGCTCTGATATTTCCCAGCAGTGTAACTCTCTGAGCCTGAGTTTCTTATTCAATAAAGATGAGGGTGATAATGCAATCTTGAGGAAAATCCTTGTACCCCTAAAGTTCTACATTAAGTGTAAGTTATGATAATGCTGATGATGATTCATAAAAGATCCAAGATTCTAAACTAAACCAGAGTCCCTTATGGTTTCCTGAAATAATCTGAAAGCTGTTGTGGACCTAGAACCTTTACAGTGAGTGGATCTAGGGACATCCCTTTGACTGGTTATAGGATAGAACATATTCAGATTAAACTCTTTACATCTCAGAAATCTTTATAACTTCTCTCAGTTAAGGTGTATAAGTAGAGAATGTGATTTCAAGGTCATAATTAGGGGGAGAGAAGGAGGTATCATGATGTGATTTGCAGATGGGAAAACCCTGAATGTATTAGAAGTATGAATAGGGTAAAATACTAATTGTCGAGAAAAGCTAATGAGATTCTAGACTAGCAAATTGACAAATGTAGTTTTTCAGAATTGCAAACTAAATGAAAATAAAAAGGCTTTGGCCTTCAGGAACATGAACTTTTTCCTCCATACTACACACATGTTTTATGTGTGATGCATTATTGTTGGCTACAGTTGAGTCCGTCTCTCAGTTAAAAGTAATTTTCCCAGATCACATTTCTTTCATGGTATGCTCTAATTATGTTTTCCAGGACTAGGGAGAGGCACAATGGGTGTGGTTCAGTTATAACCTGTTTAAGGGGAAAAGTCAAGGTGTAGTCCTGTATAGAGGTTTTTCAGGATTAGTAAAAGCTATGCACTATTATACAGATACTTTAAAAAGCTAACCTAGTAAGTGAAGCCTGTAAATAACAATTTACTTTTTTTTTTTAATAGAAGAAATGTTCTTACAATACTTAAGATTTGTTTTTAAGTCAGATTTTGAATCTTGGTTCTTTGCTGAACTTGCTTAGTCTCTGCATTGATTCTATATTTTTGTTTTATAAGGTTGAAGATGTGAAGCAGTCATCTAAACAAAGAAATAAATAGAATGGTTCTACTGCTGCCCATTTTCAACAGGTAAACAAAAGACTTTTGTGTATATTTTTTGCTAACTATAATCTTTTTCTTTCTTCCTTCCTTCCTTCCTTCCTTCCTTCCTTCCTTCCTTCCTTCCTTCCTTCCTTCCTTCCTTCCTTCCTTCCTTCCCTCCTTCCCTCCTTCCCTCCCTCCATTGGAGTTAAGTGATTTGACTAGGGTCACACATCTTAGGAAGTGTGACCAAAATCTGAGACCAGATTTGAACTCAGGTCCTCCTGACTTCAGGGCTGGCGCTCTATCTACAGCGACACCTAGCTGCCCCTGCTAACTATAATCTTAGCCAATTTTAAAGAATTTGTTTACAACTATTCCAGGTTGATAGGGAAAATTGGGAGATGGGGTAATGTTCTAGCCAATTTGTATGTAATTCTTATGCTCAAATGATAGAAATTACTTAACTAAATTTGTTTTTCTTGGCAAGCTTAAATAGCATTGTTGATTTTAGTTTGCCTATTTTACTTAATAAAAAAGTAATCATTTGGGATGATAACTTTGAACACATGATACTTTAACTTTTGTGATTATTTATAATGTGCCCTTGAGAAATTCAAGACTGCTGATACTAAGTGAAATGAGCAGAACCAAGAGATCATGTTACACAGCAACAACATTACATAATGATCAATTCTGATGGACATGACTCTCTTCAACAATGAAATGATTCAGACCAGTTCCAATGATCTTGTGATGAAGAGAGCCATCTACACCCAGAGAAGAGGAGTATAGGAATTAGTTCACAGCATAGCATTTTCACTCTTGTTGTTGTTTGCTTGCATTTTATTTTCTTTCTCATTTTTTTTCTGTTCTGATTTTTCTTGTGCAGCAAGATAATTGTATAAGTATGTATGCATATATTGGATTTAGCATGTATTTTTACCATGTTTAACATATGTTGGATTATTTGCCATCTAGGGGAGGGAAAACTGGAACACAAGGTTTTATGAGGTTTAATGTTGAAAAATTACCTATGTATATATTTTGAAAATAAAAAGCTTTAATAAAAAAAATAAAGTTTTTTGTAACACTTAAAAAAAAGAAATTCAATTCAGGTATAAGTAGTTATAGGTTTAGATTTTAGTTATCATAAAACAATCAATAAAAGAAAAACAATTGATTAGGAAAATATTTATGGCCAATATAATATAATATAATAGATATGAATTTGATATAATTATATACAAGGAACTCTTTAATAAAAATTTACCAAGGCAAAACTCTTCACTCATAATAGATACGTATGTAAGGTATTTACAAAAGAATAAATGCAAATTGTTAACAAACACTTGGAGAATGTTCAGTCTCAGTAATAGAATTAAGCATTAAAATAACTCAAAGTACTATTTCACACCCATAAAATTGACAAAAACCAATTAAAGTCAATGAAATTGAATTTTGGTGTAGTTGTGAAGAAACAGGTTCACATTTTTATCACTGCTGCTAAATTTGCAAGATAGTAAAATGAAAGCATTTATCCAATTTTTTTAAAATAACTTTTTATTGACAGAATCCATGCCAGGGTAATTTTTACAGCATTATCCCTTGCACTCACTTCTGTTCCGATTTTTCCCCTCCCTTCCTCCACCCCCTCCCCCAGATGGCAAGCAGTCCTTTATATGTTAAATAGGTTACAATATATCCTAGATACAATATATGTGTGCAGAACCGAACAGTTCTCTTGTTGCACAGGGAAAATTGGATTCAGAAGGTATAAATAACCCGGGAAGAAAAATAAAAATGCAAGCAGTTTATATTCATTTCCCAGTGTTCTTTCTTTGGGTGTAGCTGCTTCTGTCCATCTTTGATCAATTAAAACTGAATTAGCTCTCTTTTTTGAGGAGATCCACTTCCATCAGAATACATCCTCAAACAGTATTGTTGTTGAGATATATAATGATCTCCTGGTTCTGCTCATTTCAGTGAGCATGAGTTCACGTAAGTCTCCCCAGTCCTCTCTGTATTCATCCTGCTGGTTATTTCTTACAGAACAATAATATTCCATAACATTCATATACCACAATTTACTCAACCATTCTCCAATTGATGGACATCCATTCATTTTTCAGCTTCTAGCCACTACAAACAGGGCTGCCACAAACATTTTGGCACATACAGGTCCCTTTCCCTTCTTTAGTATCTTTTTGGGGTATAAGCCCAGTAGTAACACTGCTGGATCAAAGGGTATGCAGAGTTTGATAACTTTTTGAGCATAGTTCCAAATTGCTCTCCAGAATGACTGGATGTGTTCACAATTCCACCAACAATTTATCAGTGTCCCCGTTTTCCCACATCCCCTCCAACATTATCTTTCCCTGTCATTCTAGCCAATCTGACAGGTGTGTAGTGGTATCTCAGAGTTGTCTTAATTTGCATTTCTCTGATTAATAATGATTTGGAGCATATTTTCATATGGCTATAAATAGTTTTAATTTCTTCATCTGAGAATTGTCTGTTCACATCCTTTGACCATTTATCAATTGGAGAATGGCTTGATTTCTTATAAATTAGAGTCAGTTCTTTATATATTTTGGAAATGAGGCCTTTATCAAAACCTTTGACTGTAAAAATGTTTTCCCAGTTTATTGTTTCCCTTCTAATCTTGTCTGCATTAGTTTTGTTTGTACAAAAACTTTTCAATTTGATATAATCAACATTTTCTATTTTGTGGTCAATAGTGATCTCTAGTTCTTCTTTGGTCACAAATTCCTTCCTCTTCCACAGGTCTGAGAAGTAAACTATCCTATGCTTTTCCAATTTATTTTTAATCTCATTCTTTATGCCTAGGTCATGAATCCATTTTGACCTTATCTTGGTGTACGGTGTTAAGTGTGGGTCAATGCCTAGTTTCTGTCATATTAATTTCCAATTTTCCCAGCAATTTTTGTTAAGTAAGCATTTATCCAATTAAAGTTATCAAAATTACCATGCCATTTGGCCTAATAATTCTCTTGTTGGGAATATTATCAAAATATTATCAAAAACAGAACAAAAAAGTAACTATGTAGTTAAAGATTTTTATAACATTATTTGTTACTAAAAAAAGAAATTTAGATTCAATTTAAATCTAATAATAGAGGAGTTGTTAAATTTTTGTGTGTTGATGTATTAGAATAATAGGACAAAACAATCTCAAGGGAACTTTATGAAAAATGAAAAAAAGTAGAAACAGAACAATCAGTCCTGCCAACTGACTGCATAAAAGAAAAAGCAAATGAGATTGAATGGACAAAGAAATTTATTAGATGCTTAAGGGGAGTGACTAAAAAGTTTTTTATAATTTATGCATTAAATGTCATATGTTAAAATATAAATAATTACAAAGCAATCTTACTTGATTATATTGCTGATTACTGTTATGCCTGTAGTACATTTTAAAAGAGAAAGGTAATATAGCCATAATTATTCCCATTTTACAAATAGGTAAGCTGAGGATAAATAGGTCAGGTTTAAAGAAATCAACAGTATTTTCTTTATGTGCTGATCAGTAACCATGCAAAAGTTTTTTTGTTTTTGTTTTTGTTTTGTTTTTAATCTACTGAATCCCTTGTAGGCAGCTGATGGTCCAGTAGATAGAATGCTGGGCCTTCAATGTGGAGTTCAAATGTGGCCTCAGACTAAATAGTTATATGACCCCAGACAAGTCACTCAACTTCTACATGCCTCAGTTTGCTCAACTATAAAAAGAGAATAATAGTAGCATCTACTTCAGAGGATTGCTGTGAGAATCAAATAAAATGATATATGTAAAATGCTTAGCACAGTTCCTGACAAAAATAGAGTCTTTAAAACATTTTTTTTTTCTTTTTTATCATTATGAACTTGACAAACATGGGCACTATACTATAGAAAACAGAAAAAGACACTGAATATGAAATAATGACTCTCCATTATGTACAACTTGGTTTTTGAAATTTTTATATGGTAGTTCCAAAACTGCTTAATTATGTCCCCCCTGTGAACGTTCTTCTGTTTCCTTATGTCAAATAATAGACTCTTAATAAATTATTTGCCCCTTTCCTATGCGATAGTTTATGCTGAATACATGTCAACCACACTAGTTATTAACATTATTCTATCTGTGCACATAATGTCATATGATTTACAGATAGTTACAAAGGTATGTTGAGATTTTGCTTTAAATATCTAGTATTTTTTGTACTTTGAAATCTTTAAGTAGATGTTTCTAATACAAAACTTATAATTACATAGGACATGCAGATTGTTTGCTTAGCACAGCTATAGAAGATAACAAAATTTGTTTAAAAAATAATTTTGTCAATTGGAATGTTGAATATTTTTAAAAAGACATTAGCACTATTTCCCCCAAGTTATTACTATGTGGATTTTATAGTTGTATATTTTTTCCCACAAGTTATTACTATATAGAAAATAACTACAGAAAGTTTTGAAGCACTCAGCAACTTCCAGTATAGTAAATGGCACAATAGAACCATATGATGAACTTAAAAAAAAGTGACTGTCATCTTCTGCAATAAAAAGGATTAAAGAGCAATATTGTTTTTAAGAAGACTTATTTTCCCTTTTATTTTTCCTACTCTTTGAAGTCATAGTCCCTTTTGAGAATCATATCTGGCTATATTTTAGTTTAGAAATGCTCAGAAATCATTTCTTTAGAACTTTAAAGAAAACATGCTTTTTTGGGTTTTTTTTTACATTCAGTTGTATGAAACCTTTCCATAATGCCCTGAACTATAGCCTCATTTCACTCTACATGTAATTTCTATTCACTTAAGAGGAAGGTCCAGAAGAGATTCATAAGGTATCATAAGATGAGATATTGATTAGAGTCTAGATATTTGCTGTACTAGATATAGCTAATGAATAGTCTGTAACATTTCTCTATTCCTCAATTTAAAAAAAAAAACTTTATGAAGTAAACTAATATAGAGAATTTTTTTTTTTTTTTTGTTATAACATCTTCTGGGTTGTGTGTATGTGTCTTTAAATAAATGAACGTATTTTTTTGTGTGAGATCAAAAAAAAAATCAGAAGTATGCTAAATGAGCTTTAGCTTTTCTGAGCTTCAGCTTTTCATATGTAAAGAGAGGATAATTGCCCTTTTCCTGGTTTAGAATACATTAGTCTTGTAGTAACAGCATTGTTTTTCCTTTATTCCATAGTTTCTCTAATTATTTAAATATGAAGCATCTATTTAAAAAAACACCCTCAATTTTTATAATAGCCATTGTTTTTTGGAACTAGTTTTGCTCATGTTTTTCTTGTTTTCCTTCTCTCTCTCTCTTTTTTCTAGATGTACTCCAAAGACTCCATGCAGAAACCAGTATTTAGAGCAGATAAAGAAAGATGCCAGAGATGTTGATATTGAATGCAATAAAGTATCTTTCTTTTTCATGAAAAAACTACACTTGTCCTCTTTGTTATCTCTGGTGATGCCATATATCTGAATGTACTGGTTTGATATTCTTCTACCTAGAGAGATAATTTATAAGTCCCTGAACTCCTTGTACTTTTGTTGCTACTCATGTACATAATTAAAATTCAAGTAAATACAAAGTAAATTGTTTTTCCTCTCCTGATTTTTCTATTAGAAAATTTGAGGGGTTTTATTTTATTTTCTTTATTTTCAGGAAGCAGTGAACAAGTCTTAAATTTGACAATCTTTTCTGACAGGAATAGCTTAAGACACACATAAATAGTGTCCAGGTCTTTTTCTGACATGATCAGAAGATTTGCATATGAAAACAATCATGATGATGCTATGTTTTGTCCAAGATTCCCTTCCATTTTATACAAATCTTCTGCCTCATTAGTGCTACTGAGAGATATAAAATGAAGTATCTCTGTGTTCCCTTCCTGCAGATGCATGGGAAGATGGTCATTTATGTTTGTTCTTTTTTGTCTGAATGCACAGCTCATTTGCAAATGCAAGTTTTGTGTTGGTGGGAACAGCTATAGCATCATCTGGGACTCTTAACCATTCTCAATCAGACAGGAAGACCAAACTATGACACAAAAGGATTGCTGAAAGATTTCCATGATTTTAAATGGAGTTAAAAATAGATCCCCTTTTGTAGTGTTAATTTTCATTTTAATTCCTGATTTTTCTGCTTTTTGATACCAGTTGGTAAAATATCAATACTTAATGCCATGTACAGTTTTAGATTAAATACTATACTTGCTAATTATTTCCAAATCAAAATACCCAGAATACCAGGAATTTTGCCAACTTCATTAGCATCTTAAAGAGTTGGTACAAATTGGCCCTTAAAATATTCTCACTTGTCGCTTAGCATTTCCTTTTCATTTAGTTTCTTTGAAGCAGAAATATTTTTACATCATCATAAAACTATTTATTCATGTAATTTATAAAGACTTTATTGTAAGCCTCATATCTAAAGTTTGTATTAAAGTGTATTAAAGTAGTGCCAAATTTATACTATTATGCACACATTGTTCTTTTAGAGTGCTCTTGAAGAAAATGAATAAATATTATTTTTAGGTTACATTTTTCTTAAACCCATAGAATTATAAATCTTTTGTGTAGACACAAAATCATCTAGTATATCACCTCGGCATAAAGCAGACATGTAAACCAGAGGAACATCTTCACAATTTAAAAAATGATAGAGACTTCCAAAAAAGGAGATTCCATAAATTTGTTTACTGTCATGAAATTTTTCGTTATTTTTCATTGAAATTCCTAATACTATTAAACATTTCTTCTATTTCTGTTAACATTGGAGATCCTCAGGATCCACTCGTAAATGATAAAACAGTCATACTCTGTCACTTTTTTTTTTTTCTTTAACATCCTCCAGGTTCTTCTTATTCCTCTTGAAGTTTTGGAACATGGTGTTCTAGTAATCTAATCAGTTCTTAGTACAACAAAGAATCACTTCCTGTAGATCTGTGGCAATTTTTTTTTTAACTTAATAGTTTTTATTCGCCAATTACAATGTAAAAATAGTTTTCAACATTCATTTTTGTAAGATTTTGAGCTCCATTATTTTCTCTCTCTCTCTCTCCATCCCTTCCTTACTCCCCAAGACAGCAAGCAATCTAATATGGGCAATACATGTACAATCATGTTAGACATTTCTAAATCAGTTATGTTGTGAGAGAAAACTCAGAACAAAAGAGAAAAACCATGAGAAAGAACAGAACAAAAAATCGTGAAAACAGTATGCTTCTATCTGTATTCAGACTCCATAGTTCTTTCTCTGGATGTGGTCAGCATTTCCCATCACAAATCTCTTAGAATTATCTTGAGTATTGCATTGCTGAGAATTAAGACTCTCATAGTTGCTTACTGCACAATGTTGCTGTTACTATATACAATGTTCTCCTAGTTCTGCTCACTTTAGGCAACATCATTTCATTTCAGTTTTTTTAGATTCATGGCATAATTCTTGACTATATATTTTTATAATTAATTTTACATCTTGTTTTAATTCCATACTCCCCTACTTTATATACAATTTAACAAGTATTTATTGCATACTTTGGTACTATGTTGGTATTATGAGGAATACAGCAGGAAAGTGTAAAGGGAAATAAAATTAAGGAGGCTCAATGCACATATCCCCTCTTCAGCATTTTAAGTAATGGTTATCTGACCTCCATTCTTTACATATTAAAAGAACAGTTTGTTAATCCAAATGAATTAGTGAAACAAGCCCTATGCTCTCTTGGACCATAGTCTCTAGCTCTCTGCATAGATGATGAACAGAGGCTGGAATTCCTGGTACCTCAACTCTAAAAAGATAATTACTTGTGGTCTATGGTGGCCATATATACATAGTAGTATGTGACTACAGTGTACATATGATTATAGCTGGAGCCTTCAGAATTTCCTACTCAGCAATTGCTCCACATAAAATCTTATGTATAAAAATCTGATGGAAGAGTCACAGGAGTCTGGAAGAAGAATTTGGTGTTCTGAAAGAACCCTGACCCAGAAGGCTCATCAACTGTGCAAAATGGAAAAGAAAAGTCATTAGATTCTATATCTATGATTTCATAGATCTTTGGATCTTTCCATAGTGGTGTATTATTGAAAACATATTCTTCCGACTTTTATCTGTGCTCAAAGTTTTCTCTAGCTTTAAAAATCATACATGTAGGTAACAATGTTACAAGTTCAATAATTTCCCCATGATTTTTCAAAGACAAAAGGACTAAGCTGGGTTCAAAAAGAAAAACAAGGTATCCGCATTCTTGTCTTCATAGATATTTAGATTTGTGTTGGACAAATAGTCTTCAATCTATTTTTTAGTGAAAAATTCCCATTTAAGTCCTAAGAAAGGAACCTCAGTACTTCATTTCCTATAGACACATCCTCCATTAAAATATCACAACCTTTCCTTTACTTGGTAAATAGGACCTTTTTAAATTCCTGTGGCCAGCCCTCAGGAGATAAGTTTCTCTATAATGATCTGATACTTAGACTAGTTTCTCAGTTGATTCAGCCCATTCAACATTTTCACCTTGACAGGAATTGTCTTGCTTTCGTTGCCAGCAAAGTCTCAAAGTTTTTACCAGATTTTCCCCTTTTGGTCTGATTTTTTTCTTGAACACATGACAAGTATGGAAAGATGTTTAAAACCCTCCAAAGTAGATGCTATTGTTATTCCCATTTTATAGTTGAGCTAACCGGCAGGCAGAAGTTCAGTGACTTGTCTATAGGATCACATAACTTTTTAGTATCTGAGGCTCAGGTTTTCCTTATTGAAGACCCAGCACTTTCTATTGCGCCATCAGCTTCCTAGAAGACATTCAACAGATTCAAAACAAAACAAAAAAATCTGTGCATCTACAAGAACTAAGAATATATGTATATGAGCTTGATTCTTTTCTTCCCACACTTTAGTAGACTGCTTTGAGGGGCATATGAATTCAATTCTATAGACTCACCTGAGCAAAAGCAATGCAACTTATTTTCTACTTTTGTTCTTTTTTATCTTCATAACTCTATACATTTAAGCAGTTAACCTATCTAATTCCCTTCTATTTACCACTTTTGGGATTTCTCCTCATCATCTGGTAATTACATTGGAGCTGTTTGCACTGGACACTGCCTTGTTGGGTTAAAAAACTTGTATTCTCCCCAACTGTAATCCTGATTGCTTTTCTGTTGGTTGATCATGTAATCTCTTTGCATGTGATTACTTTTAGGCTGATTGATCACATCAGAGTCCTGACCTTCTAAAGACTCTCTGGGTGTAACCTCAGCTGCTATCATGCTCCACCTGTCTTTTGATTGATATCTTGGAGCTGGGCTCTGCCTCTTATTTCTTTAGGTCAATCTATATTCAGAGGCCCAGTGAAAGCCTCAGTTACATTTTGGACATGGGGTTTTGGGTTTTATTTTCTCACCCTGTCTTCTCACTCTATCTCCATATCTACAATGAACTCTAAGATGTCCAACTTTTCCACACTCAAAACATTGACGAGTTTCTCTAGAAGTCCCTTGCCAAGAGGAACCCTGTTCTTCCATATTCATCATAGTTTGGGCATAATAAGCATTTGTGCCCACTGTGGCACAGCATCTTATGATCTCCTCTAAAGGAGCATCTAGTCCCCATATAATTCTTTTGCAAACCTCATTGGCATTTTCCTTAGCCAGATGTCTGGTGATTATTTCTGTAGTAACATTATTTCCAATGGTTCTTATTACAGCTGTTTGCAAATGTCCCACAAAATCTGCAAAAGGTTCATTGGAATCTTGCTCTATTTTTGTGAAAGCTTTACTTCCATCTTTCTGTCCAGGGAGAGAATTCCAAGCTTTTATTGCAGCCTTAGAAATTTGCTCATATACTGTTATGGGATAATAAATCTGTTCTGAACTCTCTGCATACTGACCTTCACCAGCTAGTTGGTCAAAAGCTATTTGTCCAATAGCTCCTGTTTGCCTATTGCGTTGGGCTTGAATCCTACATAATTCATGAAACTCCAAAAGCCACAACAAATTTTGTCCAGGTTCTAAGCATGTCCTTGCTATGGATTTTCAATCATTTGGGGTTAAGACTTCATAAGACAAGTTATCTAGTAACATCTTCACATAAGATGATGTAGCCCCATAAAGAGTGCAACCCTTTTTCAAATCTTTAATTTTTTCCAAATTAAAAGGAGTATATTTTCTCTCTTTTTGATCTGAAGAGTCAAGCTTTTCAATCACAGGATATGCATTTATAAAATCAGATGTGTCTTCTTCATTTTTTGCCTTAATGCTTTTTCTAATCTTGTCATATTCTGCTTTACAGGAGAAGCTGATTGTGTTTCTAACTCTCTCCCTCCCTCTTCTTCCTCCACCCATGAAGGATTAATTGAGGGGGGGAAGGTCATGAGATGTGGAATGATCTAATTTCTCCTGCTGTGAAGTATCACACTCAGAATTGTACTTAACTCAATTCTTATCTGATTCTTCCTCCTTTTCACCTAGTATAGTTGGCACTTCCCCTTCCTGATGTTTCTTCTTTTTCCTTATTCTAACACTTAAATAATTTCCTAAAGCCAGTTGTATTAAATTATATGTATTAAGTGTGTCTTTTAAAATTGAGTCAGGCCCATTTTTATTATAGAATTGACAAAGATCCTCTCCTACTAATTTCTACTCCATTGAGTTTTGATTAGAATTGTAGTATTCACCCAGTTTCTCTCCTATTAATTTCCACTCGTCTGGATCCAATTCTTTTTCCGTAGAGAACCAAGGACATATGTGCTTTACAGTTTCTAAAAGTTCAGTGATCTGCTCCAAAATTATAATCAAACCTTGGCTTTCCATAACCTTGACAATGCTCTCTAAACATTTTCCTTGAATAGAAACAGAAGGCTGTTTTCTAAATATCTGTCCTATCTTAGATGAAATTCTACTTTAACTCTTTTAACAAAATTTCTTTGTTGTACTCACCCTAATTTCTGGGTCAAGAAGACTTTTCCACTGGATCAGGATCAGAGGCTTTTCCACTGGAATCAGGATCTGAATTGGCCCCACATTGGGCGCCAAAATGTGGTGTTCTTTTCTTTTTTATAATATATGATCGTTCTCTGGGAGCAAATTTCTTGGGGAGGTTTTCTGGAGGCAGACTTAATTTCAGTTAAAAGTAATAATCATCCAAATGCAGCCAGGTATTAAAAGTTCAGATCTTTTATTGCTTCCTCCAAAATAGCCTGGTTAGTTTTTCTTAGAGGCCTATCTTTCTGCTTGGTTCCAAGAGCTCTTGCAGTTGTCCTTTGCCTCTGCTTTCTTCAGCCTCCAGCCAGCACAAAGGTGGAAGATGGAATGAATATCTCTTACCTCTGAGAGAGGGCTTCTGGCTCTCAATCTCCCAGAGTGCTGAATCTGCTTGCGTCTCCGAGAGAGGGCTTCTCCTCAACTGAACTGACATTCCCCTCTCAATCTTTTCAGCTGAACTTCTGACTGAACCTCTGTCTGCTTCTTATACATGATCTCCCAAAGGTTGACTCCCAGAATGCTCTCTGGCCTAAGAGCTTCTTGCTTATATGAGCTCTCTAAAGGTGTGAACACAGGCATTGTTTCTATTAGTTCCACTTAGTACCTTGTTTCTTCTGGCCCATTCTTAAAGGAAGCCAGAGAAAGCAGTAGTCAGAACAAAGAAAGGAGAGTATTCTAAACATGGGGAACAGCTAGAGAAAATGCCCAGAGTCAAGAGATGGAGCATTTTGTTTGTGGAATAGTCAGAACTGCAGTGTCAGTAGATGGAAAATTACTAGCCAGGGAAGAAGATATTAAAAAAAAAAAAAAAAAAGGAAAGATAAAAGAGGGTTAGATAATGAAGTTCTTTGAATGACAAAAAACAGCATTTTATATTTGATCCTATAAATAATAGGAAGCCCCTGGAGTTTATTGAGTAGAGAAGTGATATGATTGGACTTACACTTTAGGAAATCATTTCAATGGATGAATGGAGGCTAGATTGGAATGGGGGAGAGCTTTCAAGTAGGCCAAAATGTTGCAGTAATTCAGATATGTTATGATAAGGGCCTGTAATAGAATGCTGTCAATGTCAGAAGAAGAAAGGAGGTATATTCAAGAAATGTTTCAAAGGTGAAGTTGATAGATCTTGGGAACAAATTGAAAGTGAGGGGTGAGAGATATTGAGGAATCCAGGATAATTCCTAGATTAAAGCCTATGAGACTGGGAAGATGGATATGTCTTCTATAAGAATAGGGAAGGTGAAGGGGAAGGTTATAGGTGTCAACTCTGAAAAATAAAAGAAAATACCAAAGAGCTCATGATAGTATAGGCAAAAAAAAAAAAAGAAGAAGAAGAAGAAGAAGAAGAAGAAAAGAAAAAAGGCTTCTTTATTCCACTGCAGAAGAGAAACAAGATACTTATACCAGCCTGGTCTAGAACCAAGGAGACCCATGATAGTGAGCCATTGAAATATGTAGAGATGGCAAGACAAAGAATCAAGGAATGAAGCATAACAGCAACTATGAGATGTAATGGCAACTATGTGGCAAGTTTGCCTAGTGACACAAAGTCTATTCATAGCAGGGCTTCATGACTGGAATGTGGTTCCTGCAGGTGCTTGCCTAAGATTAGGGACTGCCGGAGGCTGGTTTGATTTAGCTGCAGCAGAACTCATCCTCTGGATGAGCTCAAATAACAGTTTTATGCCAGGCTCAGAGCACAGCTTGTTTACTGGGCCTTAGCTCTGGAAAACAAGGTGTCTCCTCATAATAAGAAAAGAGTGAAAAGAAAGGAGTGGTTCTATATGGGATTTCTAACAGTTCCATTTTGGCCATATTGAGTTTACAATGTTTATGGGACATCTGATTTGAGATATCTAAAAGACAATCAGAGATGTGAGACTGGAGGTCATCAGGGAAACAGAGGCAGAATTGGGGTAGATTTGAGAATCATCAACATAGATATGATAATTAAATCCATGGGATCTGATGAGATCATTAAGTGAAGTAATCTAGAGGGAGAAAAAAGAGGGCCCAGGACAGAGTTATATCCAGCAAAGAAAACAGAACTAGAACAATCAAATATATGGGAGAATTAGGAGAGAGTGATGTCCTGAAAAACCTAGAAGATTGTATCAAGGACAATGATTGACAATATGAAAAATTTCATAGAGGTCACAGAGAGTGAGGATTGAAAAAAGAACATTTCATTTGACAAGTGAGAGATCATTAGTAACTTTGGAGAGAGCAGTTTCAGGAGAATACGGTCAGAAGCCAACTTGTGAGAAATTACAAGAATTTAAAAAGACAGAAACTGGAAGCTATTGTTAACGACCTTTTCTTTTTTCTTTTTTTCTTTTTTTGTACTTTTTTTTAATAGCTTTTTATTTACAAGTTATATGCATGGGTAATTTTACAGCATTGACAATTGTCAAAATTTTTGTTCCAATTTTTCCCCTCTTTCCCCCAACCCCCTCCTTTAGATGGCAGGATGACCAGTATATGTTAAATATATTAAAGTATAAATTAAATACAAAATAAATTTATATGTCCAAATCATTATTTTGCTGTACAAAAAGAATTGGACTCTGAAATATTGTAAAATTAGCCTGTGAAGGAAATTTTTAAAAATGGCAATAAAAAGATCTATTTCAAAATAAGGAAGACATAGGCATATTTATAAGCAGTAAGAAATGAGCCAGTAGAGAAGGAGAAAGATTTTGAAATAATTTGAAAGATGGGGGATAACAGGGAAGATTCCTATTGGAGAAGAAAATGGAAAGAGATTGATTTAAAGTAGCAGATAGATAATTAGCCTTGTAAGAAGTGAGGGCATTTTATCATGTGAAGCAGGGGTAAAGGAGAAGAAAGTGGCAGAAGGTATCTGAGTTATGGGAGATGAAAGGAGGAGAAGAGGGAGTTCACAGCAAAATCCCTCAATTTCTTTTTCTGTAAAATATGAGTAAAAGTTCTCAGCTGAGAGACTGAGGAATAAATGTACCATAGGAGGTTTGAAGAGGGATAAAAAATTTTGGAAGAATCTCTATGAAGAGTGGGATAGTGAATTGATAAGGGAGTTATAATATGATTGACTATTAGCAATGAGGATCCAGTTGAGGCTATTTGTGATGGACCCAGTCAGAGGTATATATAGCATGTTGCTGAGGTGGTAATGAAGCCCACAGAAATAGATGAGATAGATTATCTCAAAGAGAATAGAAAGAGAGAAGAGGAGTGGGCCCATCACTGAATATTAGTAGAGGACTAGAATTAGGGAATATTAGCAGGTTCAACCTTCTATTCTCAATTTATAATTCATCTGTATTTAAGCTGACTGGTGGGACTTCCATTTTTCTTGCAGAGTAAATTTAGGACCATATTGATAGATAAACCAGGAATTGTTGATGGTTAAAAGATTTCAGTTCTTCTATTCTATCCCACTCTCACCCTCAGGAAGTGGATTTCCCTATATTGTTAGCACCCTTCCTTCCACCCCCCAATACTAATCATCTAAAAATTAGTTTGACTAGATTATTCTACCACCCTTTCTCATTTCCAGTAACAAATAATGTAAAGAGAAATCAAGTTCTATTCTCTACCATTTTCATGCCTTTCCCTGTTTCTAGGAAGAGCTTACTGTAGTCTATACAAAAACTCTCTTTGTGGAGAAAAAATAGGCCATAAAACAAAGGTAGGTCATACTACCAAATTTTTGGCCACTGTTAAGGTTTTAGTTGCCTGTGACAGCCTCCTTAATCACAAACTTAGGAAAAAATGAATATAAAGAGTTCTTACCTAATGTCTTATCAGATACAAATCTCATCCTTAATCTTTCTTGGTTTTCTGGCAATAGGTGGGTGAAGGCAAAGAAGAAATAAAGGGCTGAATATCTGGGCCAAAACCAACTGACAACTCCCAAATGAAAAAAAAAAATTAAGGTGCAACATGATGATTATAGACTCAAACAAATGCCCCTCTAAATCCTTTATAGATTTATTCCTATTTTGACATCTTTCCCAAAGTCACTCACTTCACTTAATTCAAAATATATACAGCAGAGGATAATTCAGAACTGTAGGCAATATTTGGGAATGTTATAGGGTACAGTAGACTGACTCCTAGGAGACCTACTGGAGTCTCAGTATTCTCCAGTGAAAGTTTGTCAGTTCTGCTATTCTAGTGCACTGCTTTCTTTTTTCATTGTGTTTAAAAATCAGTTATTATAGATGTCATATCTTTAGCATTCTGAGTATTCAGGCTGAGAAAATCATCTAAAATGAGTCAGCTGATACCTGGAGGAAAAATAAATGCTTTCAGAAGCACATCATTTTGAACAGAGTTCATACTAAGGCCTATTTATTTAGGAAGCACCTCCAGCAGTTTTCCTCCAGGAACAAGAGGGAAGGCAGAAAAATCTGTTTGCTATGAGTACAAGGGACAAAGAAATTATTTAGTTTGTTTAAACAAAAGAATTTGACATTTTTGTAGTTTTGGGAAACCACTGCTTAAAAAAAAAAGGAAAATGTTTTTTCATTGTTTTATGTTCTGTGTGAAGAATTTAATATACAACTTTTCATAAAATTATTTTTGATGAACTAATGAAATAATTTGGCATCACTTTATAAAGAAATTATTATGATTTTATCAGCAGAAATGACATTAACAAAAAGGCATTAACATCTGCTTTGTTATTGCCTTGGCAAGGCAAACTCAAATAGAAATGTAGGGCCACTAAACCATACATAAGAATCCCTCTGGGGCACATAGACTTAGAGAACCACATATAAATGTTTTCTCTGTCCTCTTGTATTTTTATTTATATTGTTAAACAATTCCCAATTACCCTTTAATCTGGTTCAGGCTGCAATGGGGAGTGCTATGGGCCGCATATATCAACATTTTTGATACCTCTGCTCAAAACTATGGGATCTTTCTAATTTGCAGCTGTAACTTTCCATGTGTGTTTTCTCTCCCCCTTCTTGTTCCCCCTATAAGAATGGGAGCTCCTTGAGATGAGGGAAGGACTATTTTACTTTGGTTACCCGTATATCCAAAGCTTAGTTCAGTCTTCATGTATGGTAATACTTAATAAATCCTTCATTCATTCATTCAATATGGTACCTGCAAAACAAGGACAAATTTCCTATAAGATTATCTATAATTGTATAAATAAGATCCAAAAAAATCAAATCAATATTAACACACATAAGGTTCTAATTTGAGTTACTTATAATAAACTTCATTAATATTTGGAATCCATAATAATTATGTGAGTTAAATTTTTCTTTTTTATTATGCATGAAGAAATGGTTTGATAAATCAATGTAAACAAAATTATAGGGTCATGTTTAACCTATGTAAAATAATTCTAAGCACATTGTTACACAAATTGATGAATGAGTGAAAAAACATCTGTTAAGCACTAACCAGTGACAAGCACTTTACCAAGTTCTGGGAAGAGAAATACAATCAAGCAAAGCAAATCCTGACATCAAAGTGTTTATATTCTTTTAAAAAAATGTTCTCCCCCTCCCTCTCTCTTTGTCTCTGTCTCTGTCTCTCTGTTTCTCTCTTTCTGTCTCTCTGTCTATATCTCTGTCTCTCTCTCTTTCTCTGAGAATGGGTTGAGATGCATTCTTTTTTTTTTATTTCAAAAGCAAAAGAAAACTTAAACTTAAAAAAAAAGCTTAGTAGTATTTTATCTCACAGTAATCAAGAAAATATTACATAATATATGGAAAAAACAGGGTCATTTGAACATAAATTGAATATAGAGAGTAATATGGTATTAATGTCATACATTATTTAGAATTTATCATATTATTTTTGACAAATAGAATCTTTAAAAAATATAATCATTAAATATTTCAAAATTTATCTTCTTCTCCTTTAGATGCAAATAAAACTCCACTATAAAGCTCACAAACTAATGCATTCTTGCTACTATTTCTTCCAATATGTCTATGTATATAAATTAATAAATAAAAGTTGTAACTCAAAGAAAAGGAAACTTTAACCTTCTCTGTTAAAACAGTGCCGCAGTTTTGCTTGTACAGCAAAATTTCTCAGTTGTTATTGGCCTAGGTTCTAATGAAACTTAAATCTCGAATCTCTGTTTAGAGGAGAAACACCAGATTCAACCTCTATTTTGATCAACTATAACTTTTAGATTTGGGAGTAGTAGGACTCTCTATTTGTTTGATTAACTTTTCTAACCAGAGAGGACTGGAAATTTTGTATATTAAATAATTTTTAAATAGGGTCATTTGGCTTGAATAGCTATTCTTCCAGAAGAAACCAGCATTGTGGCTGAGGGACATATATCTCTTCTTAAGGAAATATTAACTCATCTGACTCAGTTTTGTGATCTGGTGATGGTGGTCTTTTTGGTGATTTGCAAGGAATGAGTTAGGATTGAGAGGAAAAGAGAGAAAGAATGTCCTAAAATGTCTAAGATTGAACTGTATTTTCTAAGTCAATTCATTCAAAAGGAATTATCAGTTCATTTAGAAAGGAGGGTGATTTAGCCCATTTCTTACATGTTGTCAGCAATGTAAAATTCATTTTTTTTTAATTGATAGTTTCACATAAGAAACAACATAGAGTTATTGCTCTCCTGAAAGGTGGGGAAAATTGCCCTGGGCAATTAATTAACTAATTAAAGTGAGAGTAGAGGGCCCAGAAGAGAGAAGAAAACAGGATTCAGGCACATGATTTGGACATAAAGGATAATGCCATAAACAAGTTAGGAGAACAAGAGATAATTTACCTATCAGATCTTTGGGAAAGGGAGCAATTTATGAAGAAAGAAGAACTAGAGATCATTATGAAAGACAAAATGGACAACTTTGATTACGTGAAATTAAAAAGGTTTTTCACAAACAAAACCAATAGAAACAAGATTAAAAGGGAATACAAGACTGGGGAAAAAATCTTTACAGCCAGTGTTTCAGATAAAAGTCTTATTTCTAAAATATATAAAGAACTGTGTCAACTTAATATGTCATTCCCAATTAATAAATAGATTAACAGACAATATTCAGATGAAGAAATTAAAGCCATCTATAGTCATATTTTCAAAATGCTCTAATCTTCTGCCATTCAAACACAACAGATCTTAAAGTCAAGTTCTAACTTAAATGAAAATAGGTTTTGAAAATGTTATTACTGCTAACCAAAAGAAATGATGAAAGTAGAAAATGAACATTTAGAGAATTTCCTATTCCAAATTATGTAACCTGATTGAGAAATGTTATTTCTCCTTGTACAGGAAGTTAAACAGCTAAAAAACACATACTTGCACACACACACACGCACACACAAACATATTCTGAGCAAACCCTTTCAACATCACAAACTGACTTAGAAAAATTTCATGGATTAGATTTAGTCATTTGAAAATTTTCTTTGAATTATAAACAGCCAAAAGAAACTGGATTTTTGTTTGATGGAGTTAATGTTTGTACATAAAACTATTCCCACTTAACATTCTATAACACTGGGGATTTAAAAAAAAAGCTTGTCCATGGTATTCTTGGAGGTAATAATGCATGCTCTTATTTTGTAACTCAAATTATATATTTGATAAAAATGTAAAAATGTACAGTATTGATGGTAACCAACTCCTAAAAGTTATTAGTCTATAAATATTTTGTTGCATAATTTTTTTTAAATGCTCTAAATCACTATTGATTAGAAACTCAAAAAATTCTAAGGCACCACCTCACACCTCTCAGACTAGCTAAGATGACAGAAAAAGAAAGTGATAAATGTAGGAGGGGATTTAGGAAAACTGGGATATTAATGCATTGTTGTTGGGATTGTGAAATGATCCAACCATTCTAGAGAGCAATCTAGAACTATTCCCAAAGGAATATCAAATTATGTATATCCTTTGACCCAGCAGTGGCACTACTGGGTCTGTATCCCAAGGAAATATTAAAAGAGTGGAAAATGTGTAAAAATGTTTGTAGAAGCTCTTTTTGTGGTGGCAAAGAATTGGAAAATGAGTTGATGCCCATCAATTGGAGAATGGCTGAATAAGTTGTGGTATATGAAGATAATGAAATATTATTGTTCTATTAAAAATTATGAATAAGCTAATTTTAGAAAGGACTGGAATGATTTACACAAACTGATGCTGAATGAATCAAGCAGAACTAGGAATACATTGTACAGAATAACAGTAAAAATATGCAATAATCAACTATGAAACACTTGGTTCTTCTCAGTGGTTCGGTGATTCAAAACAATCCCAATAGACTTTGAACAGAATATGGATCTGCATCCAGAAAAAGAACTATGGAGATTGAATGTAAATCAACACATGCTATGTTCACTTCTTTTTTTTTGTTTTTTTTTTTTTCTTCTCTCCCATGGTTTTCCACTTTTGCTCTGATTTTTCTCTCCCAACATGATTCATAAAGCAATGTGTATTAAAAATAAATATATTTTTTAAAAAAACAAAGCATAGGATTCAATTTTCAGATACCCACAGTTCTTTTTTGTTTTCATTTTTGATATTTGTTAATCATACTTGAAAATCAACTTGTAAGGGCAAGTATATCAAAGGTGAAAGAAAACTTGGAGCATTTAAAAAAAACAGAATGAAATGTGTATGTTAATATTTGTATTTCTGCAATGTAGTTAACTTCTACATGATAAACATTCCAAGTTTTTTCTTTTCCTTTTATTCAGGGTACATCCAGATTGAATGACAATAGATGCTAATCCAACCAGTAAATAATTCCCTGGTCCCAGTGAGTGGAGATTTTCAAAGTGTGATGATACTAATAAATCATGAATAATTAATAATTTCTTTTTATGTTTCTCTTGAATCTTGTATTTGAAAGTCATATTTTCTATGCATTTTGGTATTTTCATCAGGAAAAGTTGAAAATCTTCTATTTCATTAAATATACATTTTCTCCCTGAAAAATTATACTTCGTTTTGCTGGGTAAATTATCCTTGAGTATAATCCTAGCTCCTTTTCCTTCTAGGATATCATGTTGCAAGTCCTCCATTCCTTTAATGTGGTAGCTGCTAAATCTTGTGTAAGCCTGACTGTGACTCTATAATATTTATTTATTTATTTTTGACTGGTTGGAGATATCTTTTTTAAAATTTTGTTTTATAATAACTTTTTATTGACAGAACCCATGCCAGGGAAATTTTTTTACAACATTATCCCTTGCACTCTCTTCTGTTCCGATTTTTCCCCTCCTCTTTCTACCCCCTCCCCCAGATGGCAAGCAGTCCTTTATATGTTAAATAGGTTACAGTATATCCTAGATACAATATATGTGTGCAGAACCAAACAGTTTTCTTGTTGCACAGGGAGAATTGGATTCAGAAGGTATAAATAACCCGAGAAGGAAAACAGAAATGCAAGCAGTTTATATTCATTTCCCAGTGTTCTTTCTTTGGGTGTAGCTGCTTCTGTCCATCCTTGATCAATTGAAACTGAATTAGCTCTCTTTATCAAAGAGATCCACTTCCATCAGAATACATCCTCATACAGTATTGTTGTTGAGGTATATAATGATCTCCTGGTTCTGCTCATTTCACTTAGCATCAGTTCAGGTAAGTCTTGCCAGTCCTCTCTGTATTCATCCTGCTGGTCATTCCTTACAGAACAATAATATTCCATAACATTCATATACCACAATTTACTCAGCCATTCTCCAATTGATGGGCATCCATTCAATTTCCAGTTTCTAGACACTACAAACAGGACTGCCACAAACATTTTGGCACATATAAGTCCCTTTCCCTTCTTTAGTATCTCTTTGGGGTATAAGCCCAGAAGTAACACTACTGGATCAAAAGGCATACACAGTTTGATAACTTTTTGGGCATAATTCCAGATTGCTCTCCAGAATGGTTGGATTCGTTCACAACTCCACCAACAATGCATCAATGTTCCAGTTTTCCCGCATCTCCTCCAACATTCATCATTATTTTTTCCTGTCATTCTAGCCAATCTGACAGGTGTGTAGTGGTATCTCAGAGTTGTCTTAATTTGCATTTCTCTGATCAATAGTGATTTGGAACACTCTTTCATATGAGTGGTAATAGTTTTAATTTCATCATCTGAAAATTGTCTGTTTATATCCTTTGACCATTTATCAATTGGAGAATGGCTTGATTTCTTATAAATTTGAGTCAATTCTCTATATATTTTAGAAATGAGGCTTTTATCAGAACCTTTAACTATGAAGATGTTTTCCCAGTTTGTTGCTTCCCTTCTAATCTTGTTTGCATTAGTTTTGTTTGTACAAAGGCTTTTTAATTTGATATAATCAAAATTTTCTATTTTGTGATCAGTAATGGTCTCTAATTCATCTTTGGTCACAAATTTCTTTCTCCTCCACAAGTCTGAGAGATAAACTATCCTATGTTCCTCTAATTTATTTATAATCTCGTTCTTTATGCCTAGATCATGGACCCATTTTGATCTTATCTTGGTATACGGTGTTAAGTTAAGGTTAAGAAATTATGCCTAATTTCTGCCATACTAATTTCCAGTTATCCCAGCAGTTTTTATCAAATAGTGAATTCTTATCCCAAAAGTTAGGATCTTTGGGTTTGTCAAACACTAGATTGCTATAGTTGATTATTCTGTCTTGTGAACCTAACCTATTCCACTGATCAATTAATCTATTTCTTAGCCAATACTAAATGGTTTTGGTGACTGCTGCTTTATAATATAATTTTAGATCAGGTACAGCTAGGCCACCTTCATTTGATTTTTTTTTCATTAATTCCCTTGAGATTCTCTACTTTTTATTGTTCCATATGAATTTTGTTGTTATTTTTTCTAGATCATTAAGATATTTTCTTGGAAGTCTGATTGGTATAGCACTAAATAAATAGATTAGTTTAGGGAGTATTGTCATCTTTATTATATTCGCTCATCCTATCCAAGAGCCTTAATATTTTTCCAATTATTTAAGTCTGACTTTATTTGTGTGGAAAGTTTATTGTAATTTTGCTCATATAATTCCTGACTTTCCTTTGGTAGATAGATTCCCAAATATTTTATGCTGTCAACAGTTATTTTGAATGGAATTTCTCTTTGTATCTTTTACTGTTGGATTTTGTTGGTGATGTATAAAAATGCTGAGGATTTATGGGGATTTATTTTGTATCCTGCTACTTTGCTAAAGTTATGAATTATTTCTAATAGCTTTTTAGTAGAATCTCTGGGGTTCTCTAGGTATACCATCATATCATCTGCAAAGAGTGATAGTTTGGTTTCCTCATTGCCTACTCTAATTCCTCTAATCTCTTTCTCGACTCTTATTGCAGAGGCTAGTGTGACTGTATAATATTTAAATGATTTCTTTCTGGCTGCTGGTAATATTGTTTCTTTGACCTGGCAAATCTGGAATTTGACTAGAATATTCCTGAGAGTTTTTATTTTGAGATCTCTTTTAGGAGGTGATTAGTGATATGTGTGTATGTATATCTGTTGAATCCATTTCTTTTCTTTTCTTTTCTTTTTTTATAAGTTGAGGTCTTGCCCAGAGTTACACAGATAGGAAGGCCAAATCTGGCCTCAGACTTGAACTCAGGTTCTCCTGACTTTAGGACTGGTTCTCTATCCACTGTGCCATCTAGCTGCCCTGTGTTGCATTAATTTTTATTTTATCTTCTGGTTTCTAAAAGATAAAGGCAGTTTTTTTTTCCTTTAAATATCTTGAAATATGTCTATATTCTTTTTTTTAATCATAACTTTAAGATAATTTTTAAATTAGTTATTTTCTAGGAGAGTTGTTTTTTTCCAATGAGATACTTTACATTTCTCTTATCTTTTTCATTCTTTGACTTTGTTTTATTCTTTTTTGATGTCTTGTGTACTCAATTCTAATTTTAAGATGTTATTTTCGTCGGTGTTTTATGGTGCCTATTAATTGTTTTTCATAATTTTATTGCATCATTATCATTTTCCCCCAATTTTTCCTCTAGCATTTTTATTTGATTTTTTAAAAAAATTTTTTTAGCTTTTTTAGGAATTCTTTTTGGGTTTATTTCAATTTTTATTTTTCTTTAAGGCTTTGTTAGTTTTTGATTTCATTGTCTTCTGAATTTGTCTTGATCTTTCCTGTTACCATAATAGCTTTTTATGCTCAAGTTCTATTGTAATTGTTTATCAATTTTGTGAAACTGTTTCTTGGCTTTGAACTTTATGTTGAAATCAGGTTCTGCTTACCTACAGGGGGAGGGGGAACAGGGCTAATCTAATCTTCAAAATTTTTGTATTACTGTTTTCGGAGCTAGTTATGGGGTTTTGGAAATTTTCAGTGCTTCTAAGATGTTATGATCTAGGAGAGTTATGGCAACTGCTCTTTTGATCTATACTCTGGTTTCAACCCAGAAAGAATCCTTGATCCCTTCTGACCATGAGACTCCTTTCCTTTCTGGAACTATGACCTAAAGTGAGTATGGGCAATGGAGTTTCCAAACAACCCACTGCTAATACTGGGGTCCTCTGTAATCTCTTTCTGAACAGTTGCTCAATCCCCTTTCCATCTTTGTACTGAAAATTTCCAAAACTCCTGTTGTCATTGTCACAGCTGCCTCCAAGATCCATAGTTGATTTTGCTCCTTATGTGCTCTGGACCAGCTCCAATTCCAAGGTCTTGGATCTCTCCTTCTGACCTCTCAACTTGTCTTGGATTGGAAAAATGTCCCATTCCAAACTTCTGTTGTCTCTTCTGCTCCAGAATTCAATTTGAAATGTTATTTTAAAGTTGTTTGGAGAGGTATGTTGGGAGTGCTCAGCTGTAAAGCTTTCTCTATTCAGTCATTTTCAAGATGATTATATTTTAATAGGAAATAAAATACATGTAGGTTAATGGCAGCCAGGAAGTAGCATTTTGGTGGTGTTGATTTGGTGAGTATTCTCGCAGCAAGAGGAGAAAAGTAGAGTATGGGAGTAACAAGAAAAGTATATTCAGGGTACAATGGCATGAAGATGATGGGACAGTATTCTGATGGGACCAAATCATGTATGGTGAATTCTCACCAGTTTTACCAAAATCCCAAAATGTATTCTTAAAGTTCTAGGTCAAAGATGAGGCAGAGGTGTGGGGGGAATTATAGAAGCATAGTGGCAAAGAAAGGTCACTAACTGAAGGGAAGTAGAACAGAACTGGAAGTGGCAACAAGGAGCAAAAAACATATTTATTCCCTCTTCTGGACCAATATTACAGTGGGGTAGAAAGTACAGAATGTACATGTGGTACTGCAGAGTGTGACCAAGATTGTATCTTCTTCTTCTTCTTCTTTTTTTTTTTTTTGCATAGAGACAATAGAAATATATTTAAAAAGATCATGCCATATAACAAGGTAGGATTTAAGCCAGAAATTCAAGATTATTTTAATGCATTAGAAAAATAGTCAATATAAAGGATCACATTAATAATAAGAAACAAGAAGCATATGATTATAACAATAAATACAAATATTTTTAACAAATACTATTTGAATTTCAGTTAAAAACTCTAGAAAACACAGGAATAAGTAACATTTTCTCAATATGTTTTTTTAAAATAACTTTTTATTGACAGAACCCATGCCAGGGTAATTTTTTACAATATTATCCCTTGCACTATCTTTGTTCCGATTTTTCCCCTCCCTCCCTTCACCCCCTCCCCCAGATAGCAAGCAGTCCTATACATGTTAAATAGGTTACAGTATATCCTAGATACAACCTATGTGTGCAGAATCGAACAGTTCTCTTGTTGCACAGGGAGAATTGGATTCAGAAGGTATAAATAACCCAGGAAGAAAAACAAAAATGCAAGCAGTTTATATTAATTTCCCAGTGTTATTTCTTTGGGTGTAGCCCCTTCTGTCCATCCTTGATCAATTGAAACTGAGTTAGATCTCTTTGTCAAAGAAATACACTTCCATCAGAATACATCCTCATATAGTATCGTTGTTGAGGTATATAATGATCTCCTGGTTCTGCTCATTTCACTTAGCATCAGTTCATGTAAGTCTCTCCAAGCCTCTCTGTATTCATCCTGCTGCTCATTTCTTACAGAACAATAATATTCCATAACATTCATATACCACAATCTACTCAACCATTCTCCAATTGATGGGCATCCATTCATTTTCCAGTTTCTAGCCACTACAAACAGGGCTGCCACAAACATTTTGGCACATAAAGGTCCCTTTCCTTCTTTAGTATCTCTTTGGGGCATAAGCCAGTAGAAACACTGCTGGATCAAAGGGTATGCACAGTTTGATAACTTTTTGAGCATAGTTCCAAATTGCTTTCTAGAATGGCTGGATGTGTTCACAATTCTACCCACAATGTATCAGTATCCCCGTTTTCCCATATCTCCTCCAACATTCTGCATTATCTTTCCCTGTCATTCTAGCCAATCTGACAGGTGTGTAGTAATATCTCAGAGTTGTCTTAATTTGCATTTCTCTGATTAATAATGATTTGGAGCATATTTTCATATGGCTATAAATAGTTTTAATTTCATCTGAGAATTGTCTGTTCATATCCTTTGACCATTTATCAATTGGAGAATGGCTTGATTTCTTATAAATTAGAGTCAGTTCTCTATATATTTTGCAAATGAGGCCTTTATCAGAATCTTTAACTGTAAAACTGTTTTCCCAGTTTATTGTTTCCCTTCTAATCTTGTCTGCATTTGTTTTGTTTGTACAAAAACTTTTCAATTTGATATAATCAAAAATTTCTATTTTGTGGTCAATAGTGATCTCTAGTTCTTCTTTGATCATAAATTCCTTCCTCTTCCACAGGTCTGAGAGGTAAACTATCCTATGCTCTTCTAATTTATTTATCATCTCATTCTTTATGCCTAGGTCATGAACCCATTTTGAACCATATCTTGGTGTATGGTGTTAAGTGTGGATCAATGCCTAGTTTCTCCCATACTAATTTCCAATTTTCCCAGCAATTTTTGTCAAATAATGCATTCTTATCCCCAAAACTGGGGTCTTTGGGTTTGTCAAACACTAAATTATTAAAGTTATTGACTATTTTGTCCTTTGAACCTAACCTATTCCATTGATCAACTAGTCTATTTCTTAGCCAATACCAGATGGTTTTAGTAACCGCTGCTTTATAATATAATTTTAGATCTGGTACAGCTAGGCCACCTTCATTTGATTTTTTTTTTCATTAATTCCCTTGAAATTCTGGACCTTTAGTTTTTCCATATGAACTTTGTTGTTATTTTTTCTAGGTCATCAAAATAGTTTTTTGGGAGTCTGATTGGTATAGCGCTGAATAACAAGATTGTATCTTCAAAGGAGACCTAGTTTTCTATGAGTGTAAGGAGATGGGATGAAAGGAAAAAAATCTAATATACAACCAAAAATTAAAAGATTTCATATCTTAGATACACTAAATTCATATTTTAGATATTTGTTCTCAGGTACTTTAGAATCACTGAATGTCCAAACTCAGGTTCTGTCAAATCTAGCTAATTTGTATGTTGCATTACATGTGGAAATGTGAAATTGTTTTTTAAAATGCATTTTGAGTGTTTTACATTTTCTTCCTAATTAAATTTTAAGCTCCTTAAGAATGGGAGCCAAATACTCTCTCTCTCTCTCTCTCTCTGTCTGTCTCTCTGTCTCTCTGTCTCTGTGTGTGTGTGTGTTTGTGTGTGTGTCTGTTTCTAATTGACTTTTCTGTCTGTTTGTGTCTTATTATTTTTCCTCCTCATCTCCCATGGACATCTACTACAGTTTTATTGACAATCAGTGTTTGCTGATTAATATTAAATCAAACATCAATATCTAATATTCCTGCCCATATTCTAACCTCTTTTTTTAAGGGGGGGAGACAATTATTCAGAAGGGGAAAGTAAAAACAGATTTATCAGTATATGCAAACTGAAGACAAAACTTAGATAAATGCATCAACTATATCTCTGTCAAATCTTTTCCCATGATGATGATAAATGAGTAGTGATGTAGATCATGCAGAATGATCAATGGAGTATAGACCATCAGTCACAAAGAGAACAGCTATTCTTCCAAAGCAAAAACTAAGTGGTGACAGAAGGTAAATGCTAGGTGTTGCTAGGAATCCATTCACCTCAAATTAGGTTTATTTAGTTCAGTTGCAACACTTACTACTTAGGGACACATACTAGGGAGGAAAGACCAATGCCATGATGCTTTCAAAGTATCAGTAAAGGGAAGTCATTTCCCTTTCTTCCTGTTTTTTTTTTTTTTTTTTAAACTTTTTATTGACAGAAGCCATGCCAGGGTAGTTTTTTACAGCATTATCCCTTGCACTCACTTCTGTTCCGATTTTTCCCTTCCCTCCCTCTACCCCCTTCCCCAGATGGCAAGCAGTTCTTTATAAGTTAAATAGGTTACAGTATATCCTAGATACAATATATGTGTGCAGAACCGAACAGTTCTCTTCTTGCACAGGGAGAATTGGATTCAGAAGGTTTAAATAACCCGGGAAGAAAAATAGAAATGAAAGCAGTTTATATTCATTTCCCAGTGTTCTTTCTTTGGGTGTAGCTGCTTCTGTTTATCCTTGATCAATTGAAACTGAGTTAGATCTCTTTATCAAAGAGATCCACTTCCATCAGAATACATCCTCAAACAGTATCGTTGTTGAGGTATATAATGATCTCCTGGTTCTGCTCATTTCACTTAGCATCAGTTCATGTAAGTCTCGCCAGTCCTCTCTGTATTCATCCTGCTGGTCATTTCTTACAGAACAATAATATTCCATAACATTCATATACCACAATTTACTCAACCATTCTCCAATTGATGGGCCCCCTTCTTCCTTTGATCCCATAGGATCCCAATTGGAGGGGTAGCAAAGAAGGAGTCACTGAAAAGAGAAAGTTAGTGATAAGTTAGCTGTCCCTTGGCTCCAAGAATGAACTCAGTTTAAGGACTAACCATATATTAAGCCCTACTTGCCTGCTTTTTTTGGGAAAACACAGAAAGTGGACTGTATTTACTTAGGGTAGCAATGTTATAATTGAGGGCCATATCTCTAACCTAGAATTCAGCTGCAACAATAACTAAAATATTATAGCAATGACCAACATTATGCCTTAAAGGCAAAGCTAAACCATGTGTAAATCTGTTATTTAAAATAGTAAATAAAATAGATATATGTATGTTGTATGCCAAGCCTTTATGAGTCTTCAATGTGCTACAAAACATATAAAATACATTTTACTTTATCATAAATTTAATCCAAAATTGGTATGCTGACTACAACAAATATTAAACATTTAATTAATAATTTTGCCTATCCTTAGAATTTAGAAAGTCTAGCTTTCTTAATGAAGTCAACAAACATCTATTAAGTACCTATTGTTAAGTGTCAGGCACCATGCTAAGTGCTAGATTAATAATAAAAATAACAAAATTGTTTAAGGAATTTTGTACTGATATTTTTTGGCTCTCCAACTCTGGGATTTTATTAATTATCTAAGTCATTATTAGCTTAAAAGAAAAAATTTGGAATTGGACATTGTAGAGATTTGTCCTTCCTCACTCCAAACCTAAATATTAAAAGAATGATGTAAAATCCTTAAAGGTAGGGATTATGTCATTCTTCTAAATTTTATATATAGTCAAGTACTTATATGTAGTTTTTTAAATAGTGTTTAATAAATGCCTTATATATAATGTTTAATAAATTCCACACATAATAAGTGCTTAATAAATGCCTTATATATAAGTGGTTAATAAATTCTTCTTTCTCTTTTCTTCTTCTTTTTCATCATCATCATTTTCTTTTTGTTCTTTTTCTCTTCTTCTTCCTCCTTTTCCTCCTCCACCTCATCTTTCTCCTCTTTTTTTTTTCCTCCTCCCTCTCCTCTTTCTTCTCTTCCCTCTTCTTTTTTCTTCTTTAGATTATATAATTATTTGGATTTTATTGTGGAACATGACATGAGATGTTTGTCTAAAGCTATGGTCTAATAGAGAAATACAACATTTTTTCAGAGTAAATTTTATTTATGCATAAGTATATACAAAGTAAATATAAGACAATTTAGTTGGAGGAGTAGGGTATTACCAGTTTGAAAGATCAGGAAATACTTCATGTAAGAGATGGTCTTTGAACTGAGTTTTGATGTGGAATTTTTGGAGGCAGAGGTGAAGAGGGAGTGTACTCCAGGCATAGAGGCCTGTAAAAAGACATAGAAGTGGAATACTATCTCACATGGGAAGAACAACCAGATGATTAGCTAGCAATTATCAGTACCTGGATTCAAACTCAGGCCTCTTGATTCAAAATCATTCATTGTTCTTTCCACAATTTCTCGCTGATTTCCACTCACCTAATACTCCATATTCTCTCACTCTCTTTCTTTTTTTTTCTGAGATACTCTTCCCATTTGAATACAGCTGCCTAATCTGACCATTATTTTGAGCTGAGAATAAATTATTTAATATCAGAATTATTATCCATTGTTCTTATGAGCAATTCCTTTTGAGCTGAGATTTGGGTTCCACTTAAGTTCTCACAGTCTATATTATTATTTCTCTTTGTGTAACATTAAAAAAAAAATTCATTCTGAATCAATTTGTTTTGATTTCCCACCAAAGAAGGACCATTGCCCTCTACAATGAAACCTGACTCATGCAACCTTGAGTTCACTTAAATCAAAACATACAAACCACAAAGGAAAGTCCTTGGGGAGGGGTGAGTCTACTTCTCTTCTGTCTTTTATTGTGTTGTCATCTGAAATAACATGACTGTTTGTTTCCTTTTTTAGGAATCAGTGTACATGCTTCTCAAATTTTTAAGACTTCTCTTTTCCTTTACAGATAATAAAGTCCCAACCTGGTGTATTTGCAAATGAATGAAATATATCATATAAGCAAAGAGAATCTGGCATATTGTATTATAAATAACTGGGGGAGGGAGAACCTCTCAAGTAGTTTTCCATGAAATTTAATTTTGGGACAGAATTTATATCAGCTTACACTTATCAGAATGGTGGTACAAGTCATTAGAGAGTCAGTTTCACTTTGGAACAGGAAATAAAATTAACTGGAACACTTCTCCAGTTGTGATCTTTGCAAATTCCTGCCGACTTTGTGCACCTCTTCTTCCATAAAATGAATTTTTCCCTTGTGAAGAAGGATAATGGCTTTATTTTCTCCTGTCTTCAAATTCCATTTAGTAGAAGGGCAGAGAAAATAAAATATGATAAAAACCAAAACTGTTCCAGGCTCACTGTAATTATATAATCACTTAAATGTCTAAAATGAATCATACTTAACAATGTGCTTCTTGTTTGTGATTGGGCTAAACTGTGGCCAAGGCGTGTTCATTTTACCTTGTAAAATCTCTTCCTATATACCTCCTTTTCTCCTCTGCTGCTGATAGCACCCTGGTACAGACCCTCTTTACCTCATGAGAATCCAGATTCTCACAATAGCCTACTGGCTGTCCTGCCACAGGTTTCTCTCTACTTTAATCTATTTTTCACTCAGCTGTCAAAGTGATTTTCCTAACATGCAGGTCTGATCACATCATTCCCTTATTAAATGAACTATGGTGACTCCCTATAACTTCCAAGATCAAATATAAAATCCTCAGTTTAACATTCAAAGGCCTTCATTGACCTTCTTTCTTTCCTCCTCATAGAATTTTTCAGGCTTATTCCTTATATCCTTACATGCCTCTACCTCATACTCATACTGGTTAATTCAGTAAGACTGACTCCTTGCCACTTCTCCAACTAGACACAATATACTCCTAATAATATCCAGCATTTTCTCCTGACTGGGCTGTTCCCCATGCCTTTCTCATATTTTTCATTCTAATCTCTACCTCAGTTTCACTTTATCCATGAAGCGCTTTCCAACTCTTCTTAATTCTTTCATCTCTCAGTCATTTCCTATTGATCCTCTCTATAGTGTATTTGTACATCATGAGTTGCATGTGAAATCCTCTGTGTCTTTTACCTTTTCTTTAAATCCTAGCACTTAGCACAATACCTGGCACAGATCAAGCACTTTATAAATGTATATTGGCTGACTACCAACGATCTGTATCATACTTATGTTCATCATGATAAAATAGTATTACTCCAGATAAGGCATACACATTGCCTGGAATTGATGTAATTATCAGATGAAAGGGCTCATTGCCTTTAAAAAAATTTTTTTTAATGATGAAGAATTGGCCTTGAAGAAACTTTGTGTTGAATAATCTGGTTTTGCTTGTTTTCCTTGATGAAGCTGGCAGCCTGAGCCATAGGCAGATGCTATCTGTTGTGAAGGGACTACGGCAAAGGGATGTGTAATAGAATTTCCTTTTATCCTCCACTCTCCCAGGTACCAGAGGAAGCTAGAAAGACTCTGCCTAATAATTAGTCCTTTAATGTAGACTTCTTTTGGGACTACAGCCAGAGTTAATGAACTTCTCTTGCTTTAGCCTGGTTCACAGGTATCTCTGAGATATCTCCTCTCTTTCTCAGGCTACTGTCCCAGGCTACTGAAAAAGAATGAGGAAATTGATAGGAAATTCCCATTTTTCAAAGTTGGGCACCAGAAATTTTAAATAACAAGTAGCATTAATATAAAAATTCAGAATTAGTAAAAACACTTTTACATAAATTATTTAACTTAAGCCTTACAACAACCCCATGAAATAGCTACTTGAGAAGTTATCATTCCCATTTTAAAGGTGGAGAAATTGAAAATCCTAAAGGTAAAATGACTTGCTCAGGGTCAAAAAAGTAAGTGTCTGAGGCTGGATTTGAACACAGGTCTTCCTAACCATTCCGGTTAGGTGCATGTCAAACTTACAGTTGAAATCTTGCCTTTGACACTTACTGACTGTGTGATCCTGGGCAAGTTACTTAAATGCTTTTTGACTCAGTTTCCTCATCCATAAGTTGGGAGTAATAATAGCACCTACTCTGTAGGTTGTCAGAAGAATAAAATATAATAATATTTGTAAAGTGCTTTGTATCTTTTAAAATGCTTCCATGTATTTCTCTTTTGTATGTAGACAATTAATTGCAAATAACCCCTTTTCTATTAAAGCTTCAATGCCATGGGGCAGTTCATGACCCATTTTAAGAGCTGAAAAATAAAGTAGCAAATAAATAAACAGAATCACGCAAATCTCAAACAAGTAGTAATTTCTCTCAAGGAACTGTCTTTCCTTTGGAAAGATAAAATAAATACATATATAAGCATAACCTTAAATTACTTCCCACAAAGCACTGCTATAACTTCCAGAAATGGAAAACTCTCCAAGAATTCAATTATTTGGTAACTTCTATTCGAAGATGGCCTTGGAGATGTGTGGGAGAAAGAAGCCAGAAGGGCATGTTTGTCTCATGAATGATGCAAATAAAAATGAGGTTGGCAGGGTTGAGCATTCTGTCTGACTTTTATGTCTAATCCCTTGTTCCATTCCTCTTAGACTCTCATCAGGATGCTACTTAACAAGATTGTGGTCATTGAAATCGAGGGGATGCTCATTTTTAGACTTACTTTTCTTCCCACTTCATTAGGGAAGAAAGAGACAGAAGGAAAAATAGAGGTCTAACTCTCCTGGCTGTTAGGCAAAGTCAGCTAATGTTCATTTATTTGTTTATCTCATGATCAGGTTCTCTCTTGAATTATTCTATGTGTCTCTGTGCAGGATTACAAATAAAACTCTGGAGGTTACCTACATTCCACTTTAGAGGGTAGCATATGGGTAGCTATGGGAGCTAGCAACCTTCCCAAATCAACACTCATGAGTTCCCAGGAGGGTAGCTATTACTCCCAAAGGACATGGGGATGTACTCTCCCACAAATAAATGCAGTATCCATTATTATTAGTACAAAGTCCACTAGTAGTGAGACATAAATATGGAGAACACAAATAACCAAGAAAACTAATTTTTATAGTACTTCAAGATCCCAATGTCTTCTCTTTTTGAATAGTGTCCTTGTTCCATGGCCACCTGGGCCATCCTCTTCTGAGCCAGTTGCTCATGTGAGTTCCCTGGATGTACTGCTTTCTTCATATTGACTTTCTAATCACTTTTTTCCCTGCCAAAATCCTCAGTTCTTGAAGCTTGGTTCTGACTCTGTGCCTGTTATATGTCTCTCTCTGCTCCCAACTGGTTTCGTGATGTCCTATTAGATGAATTGCTCTTAATGGGAAAATAGGAGAAAATTCTCTCTCTGACCTTACAGCCATCTGACAGAGGCACAGAGGTCATGATGATTCTTCCTGCCTCAAATATCTTGAACTGCTTCTGGGTTGGGTAATATTCAGCTTTTAAAGATGACTCAGGGTTTAATCAATCTTTGCTCAGAGAGTGGTCAGCTCATATTCTGATTCAATCAGAGAAGTCAAACCAAAAGAGCTGCCAAATGAGAGGCTGAGGCAGACTAGGACCTTTTGAAAACACCCCTACTTCAGAGTGGATATCTGTCATTCACCATATGATTAGCAGGCTAGACCCAATTAATGACTACAGATGCTCCAACATCTCTCCAATGCACTTCCATTTATATGGCATTATGACTGCCAGAAGCAGGCACCTTCTCTATGGGGAGATACCATCAAAGGCCAGTTTCTGTTATGTTATGAGCTGAGGCTTGAGTTGATGCACTGAGGTCCCAAGCACATGAGGCTAAATAGTAATTGGACCATACTCTATTAATATATATGCTTGGAGAAAGAATGGCCCCGCCCACTCTTTGTGCAAGTCCTGATGTGTTGTATAGGAAATGACGATTTTGGTGGGTGGAGGCAGGGGAGTGGAAAAGGAAGGGGAAGGAGAGACTGCTTGTATCGCCATTGTGACAGCCCCCTTTCAGTTCAGATTCCCCTCTGTTAGCTGGCTTCCTGTTGCAGCTGCCCATATTGCTATCGCAATCTTTCTTGCCCATATTGCTATCGCAATTCTTATTCACCTCTTCACTTCAATAAAGATTGAAGATTTTTCCCTTAACCTGAATTCCTGACTCCGGCTGATTTTAAATACGCGGTCATTACACTGTTATGCATCCTTCTGTGAAGTCTGAAAAAATTCTTTGATGCAAGAATTGAGATTTAAGAAGAGATTTTGATTCTTCCCCCTCCCCCCTGAAGTAATTGGGGTTAAGTGACTTGCCCAGGATCACACAGCTAGTAAGTATTAAGTGTCTGAGGCCAGATTTAAACTCAGGTCCTCCTGGCCTCAGGGCCCATGCTCTGTCCACTGCACCACCTATCTGCCTCTGATTTTATTTCTTTTAAAGGGATACAGGATATTATTCTCAGCACCAGCTGAGATAATGAAAAAAAAAAAAAAAAAGGAAAGACTGGGAATAAGGGAGACATACTATAATCATAACCTTAGGCAGATGAAAGTTTTCTATAACAGGAAAATATATAAGCAGATAGCATTCTTTATATACTTATTTGTTGTTATTCAATTGTTTTTCAATTATGTCTGATTCTATGTAACCCCATTTGGACGGTTTTTTTTGGCAAAGATACTGGAAGGATTTGCTACTCCCTTCTCCAGATCATTTTATAGATGAGGAATTGAGGCAAACAGGATTAAGTGACTTGTCACACAGCTAGTAAGTGTCAGAGATCAGATTTGAACTCTTAAAGATGAGTCTTCTTGATTCCAAGTTCAGCACTTGGCTGCCTTCTAGTGCCTATAATTGTAGAACAAACAACAACAATATAGATAAACCCTTGAGACAAATGAGAGCCTTAGCAAAACAAGCCTCATGAAGGGAACATTCTAAGCCAGCCTATCTTTGTTCAGACTCATGAAAAATGTCTTTGGAGCATTAAGGGATGTTCCTTCTCAGAGTACCCACCTGCCCTTAGCATCCTTAGTTCTTGTTTTTAGAAGTAGAACTCCCCTAAATCACATGTCCTTCAGATAAAAAAACATAATATAAATGTTAGTCAGTGGGATTCATTCATACATGTATGTCTGTATTGTAATGGAGAGAACACTGGATTTTGAAGTTGGGGAATAGGGGCTCAAATTCTGGTATTGTCACTATCTTACTGTCACTATCTGTACCTTAGTTTCCTCCTCCAGTATATTTCTCCGAGGTTTCTTGAGGTTTTAGTTAGATTATATTAGTCCTAAGGTCTTTTCCAGTTTTAAATCTTTTGGGCTCACAAAATCAACTTATGTTTGATGATATAATACCTGGATTATATCTGTACTCTGGTTGACTTCTTAATCCCATCCCACCATCATCTTCCTTGTCTGCATTCCTCTTAGAACTACTGTAAATCCAAAAAATAAAATTTTTTCCTCAGGAATCTGAAATAGGACAGAACAGGAGCCTTGTTCCCCTATTGAGGAGACAGGCTGCTCCAGAAAAGTGAAACCAGAAAGGGATGTTCTAGTAAATGTTTAACAATCAGTTCTTAGGATGGTGGGGAAAGGGAAGTAGGCTTGCAGGAAGCATTAACATATTTTCCCATCACATTCTTAAGTCTGGACAATCAACAATAAAATGAATCAAACCCTAATTTGCAATGTTCAGCTTTTTCCAAGGTAAAAATACTCCCACTGGAAATTTAACAATTATCCTTGCAAACTAGTAGGAGTTGGCTCCAGCTCACCCCTGAACTCAGGTCAAACCACAAACAGGAGTAAAAGACAGACTTCAGTCAACAAGTAGTACCTGGCCAGTCTCTGTGTTAGATATAGAAAGGATATTCAAAGTAATTTTGAATGAGAAGCAGACAATAGAGCTGAACAAAACAGAAAAGGCTTCATTTGGAAGCTAGCTTTGAAGGAAGCTCAGAATTTTAAGAAATCAAGGTGAGGAAAGAAGGTGTTTCTGGATTGAAAGACAACCTCTGCTAAGATATGCAGGTGAGAAGCTTAATATTATATATGAGAAACAGTAAGTGGCTTAGTCTGGCAGAAACATAGAATGTAAAGAACAATCATGTAAGTCTATAAAGGTAGACTGGAGCCCCAGATGTAGAGCGCTCTAAATGGTGCTAAAGTTTGTATTTTTGTCCTAGAGACAATAGGGAAACACTAGACCTCTTTGTGTTGAGTGACAAAATCAGAGTCAAACTTTAGAAATATCACTTTGGTAGCTATGGAGAATAGATTGGACAGGAGAGAGGCTTTAAGTGGAGGGCTCAATAAGTGAGCTATTATACTAGCCCTAGCAAGAAGAGATGAGACTGAGCTATAATGACGACTATGTGAATGAAGAGAAAGAATTTACAATCTAGCAAGAAGACAAAAGCAATATCCCCTAAAACTTTAGTACAAGTTAAGATAAGACAAGTTCAGAGTTTCATAAAACTCTTGCGCTTGTTGGAATACCAACCTTTTATTTACTATTAGCTTTCCTCGTTCCTTCTGCCTTTACTGGAAACCATAGCTTATTCACCTTTGTTTGCAATCTTCCAATATAAAATACCAAAATAGTCTAAAGAAATAAAAACCCCAGCTTAGCTAAGTCTGCTCAAGCCTGGATGAATATTTGCCCATAAAAGAAGTTCCTGCGGAAGAAGACTTCAGAGAGGAAAAGCTGTTTTTAAATCTACTGAATGAGGTTATGAATGAGTAGACAGTCTTCCTGTGCTGAATCACATGCTTCTGATGCCAGGAAATTCGTCTAACCAAATTCAAACAGGGTTTGTGTCTAAGCACTGAGTAAGCCTGCTGAGTATGTACTTGCTTAATTTCAGAGAGGATGTGAAATGAGATGGGGAGAAGGGGAAACAAAATAGAATCATAGACCATTAGAGCTGAAAAGAGCCTTTTGTAATAATAAATCACATTTATATAGTGTTTTAAGGTTTGGAAAACACTTCACATAGTTTGACTCCATTTTACAGAAAAAAGAAACAGAGGTCTCAAGAGATTGGAACTTCTCAAAGTCACAGGACCAGTTAGTAACAAACAGTGCCAGTATAGGGCTCTTTCTAGTAGGCTATGCTATACTTTGCTATTTTGTAGCAGGAAGGTGTTGCTATTATTGCTAATTTAAAAAACACGGCATGGGTTTTTGTATCCTCTTTACAGAAAAAGAATGATGTCTAACAAATATCTATTATATGTACTTTGCACATTGCTAAGCACTGAGGGAGGATGTCTCTTTCTTTAAGGAGTTTATCCTTAGGACAACAGGACAAAAATACACTCAAAATAGTTAAATAGCATAGAAGATTGTGTCTGTGAAGACTTTAAGTTTCTTAAGGATAAGAACTATTTCACTTCTGCCTTTGTATAGCCCCCTTCCTACTACATAGTAGATGCTAATAAATATTTATTAAGTACTAAAAATGAATTTGATGGACAGAAAATGATAAGGGGTTTCACATAAGAGAGTGAAGACTGAAGAGAATTTTGAGGATTTTCCTTGAAGAATGAATAGGATTTGAATAACAGAAAAAGTAAGAGAGACAGCAAGCACGTTATAGTAAATCTAGTTGACAGTGATAAAGCCTGCCTCCAGTTCATAATTTTGTAACTATCTGTTTCACTGGGCAAGTCATTTCATCTCTTAGGCCTAATTTACTACTAAGGGGAAATAGTTGGCTTTTTTTTCTACCTAAGAAGTAAATTTTTCCATCCTAAAGTCACTGTGCTCAACTATTAGATAGGATAGATATATCCTAGATATATAGGTGTGGATTTACATTTCAATAGCATAATTTCTGGGTTCTGTATAAATGCCAAGGATTTAACTGACTTGCCCAGGATCATACAGCCTACCAGAAATGCTCTCAGGTCTTCCTGGTTTCAAGACTAACTCTCTCTAGGGGCACCTAGGTGATGCAGTGGATAGAGCATCAGCCCTGAAGTCAGAAGGACCTGAGTTCAAATGTGACCTCAGACACTTAACACTTCCTAGCTCTGTAACCCTGGGCAAGTCACTTAACCCCAATTAGGAAAAAAAAAAAAGATTAACATCCCTTCCCCCCACTATGCCAGCAAACCTGTCTCTAGGCTCTTGTACTCTCTCAAATCTAACTCCACTCAACTTAGGCCAACATGTACATTTTAAGGGATATTTTCTTTCTAGGCCAATGGGGAAGGCAACATTGTCTCTTTAAGATTCATATTGTTCCTAGATTCCCCTGAGGTTCAAATAGCCAGCCAGGTTACTTTATATCTTTACATCTGCCAGAAGAAACTAATCTTTGAAGTCCTGATCCAACATCATGGATGGGACACAGCATGGGAAGAAGAGCAAGTAAACCATCATGACTGGAGCAAAGGGATAGAAAGATAGGTTAAAACTGCAGCATGAAGGGCTCTAAGGGTTGTATAGGAAAATTTCGATTTTATAGAGGGTCACAAGCAAACATTTGAGTACCTTAAGTGACAAGGAATGCTTGAGGCAGTAGACTCCCTTTCTTCTCTACCTTTTCTCTTTTTAATTTCCCTCACCCCCACATATGATTCCTATGTAAATATCCTTTCCCTTCCTTTTAATCTGTTTCATCATTCTATTAATATCCAAACCCTTTGCCTTGGCCCTTTTCTGAAAACAAATCCAAATTCCTTTCTTTTTTTCTTGAGGCAATTGGGATTAAGTGATTTGGCTAGTGATACTAAATATCTGAGGCTGGATTTGACTCAGGGTCTTCAGATTCAAGGGCCAGTGCTCTATTTACTGTTTCCTCCAGCAATCCCCCAATCCAGATTCTTGTTATAAATAACACTAAAAGAATTTGTGTCATGTGGATAAGGATTCACCAAGAAGATTTAAATCATCTCACCACTCAGGTTTATAGTGCCTAGAAACTCCAAACAAACCTTTTCTACCCTTAACTCTTATTTGCCTTCTAGAGTACAAGCCACAGCATGAATCAGTAATATAGGTAGATGGCACAATGAAAAGAGTGCTAGACTTGGAGTCAGGAAGAAATGAATTCAAATTTGGCCTCAGACCCTTACTAGTGGTCCTCAGGAAGTCATTTAACTGCTGTTTGCCTCAGTTTCCTCTGTAAAATGGGAATAATAATAACACCTACTTCCCAAGGATGTGGCGAGGATAAAAAAAAAAAAAACATTGAAAAAATCTTTGTAAAACAATCAATCTTAGAACAGTGTGTGGCATATTGTAATACTATATAATTATTAGCTATTATTATTATTTATGCAAACACTTGACTGCCATATACCACAACAAATTCCAAATAAATAACTCCCCCCCCCACCCAAAAAAAAAAATCAAGCCCTGAAAAAAAAATCAGAAGAGAATAGAAAGGCATATTTACTTCTCCTATAGTGAGGGAAAGGATTTGTTACCAGACACAGAGGAAATTACAAAACACAAAAATTAGGATGATATAAAATTAAAAGGCTTTTTTTTCTTCTTTTTTTTTACAAATATAAGTCTTTGAAGAATTCTGCTAACTCCAGGGTAGGGTACCAGAGTTTAGGGAGGTACTGATAAACCAGAAAATATCCAGAGGAGGACAGCTACTTGGTGCCATAGTGCATACATTATCAGGCCTGGAATCAGAAAGACATCTTCCTGAGTTCAAATCTGCCTTCAGACACTTATTAGCTGTGTGACCCTGGGCAAGTTATTTAACCCTGCTTGCTTCAGTTTCCTCATCTGTAAAATGAGCTGAAGAAGGAAATGGCAAACCACTCCAATATCTTTGCCAAGAAGAGCCCAAATGGAGTCATATAGCATCAGACATGAATCAGACTGAATAAAAATCCAGAAGAAGGCTTCCAGCATAGTGAAGGACCATCAGCTTAAGTCGATGTCATATGAGTTCAATTAAAGGTATTGAGGAAGGAGGAAACTATGTTTAACTTGAATAAAATGACTTGGAGTACGTGAAAAGTACATGAAAACTGTCACATGGAAGAGGGATTTGACTTTTTTGATTTAACCATTTAAAAAAGAATGGAAAAAAAAGGGAAAAAGTAGAAAATTTAGGTTGGACGTAAAGAAAAACTTTTCACTAATTAGAGCTGTGCCAAAAGTAGAGTGAATTGTTTTTTCAGTTAGTACATACTCCTTTACTAGAAGTCTTAGAGAGTTTTAACATTTTTTATTTTTTTTCAAATCACAAACTTAACAACCATCACCAAACATAAACACCCCAATACACTAAGAACTAAAAATAGAATTGTATGTGAAGCCTTGAACTTCTTGATCAGAGATTGGATGGCCACTTACATAAATTGTAAGAGGGATTCCTTTCCAGTTATGGATGGACTAGATGGTTGCTGAGTTTCTTTCTGACTAAAACATTTCTGATTTCATAATCATGAAAAGTCAGCTGTAGAAACCAGTACCTTTTACATTAGTAGCATTGACAATAGTATTTTCAAAATTAAAAGAAAAATCTGTTCAAGCTTCATTGTAAGAAGCTTTAAGTTGAAAATATACTTTGGCATTATGTTGACATCCTTTGATGGCTGTTAATATTACTGACCCAAAATTCAGCTCATGTATGCCTTTGTATACAGTTTAATAGCAAGATGGCAGAATAAAGGCAGGGACTCGCCTGACCTCTCCCTGAAACTTCTCCAAGTACCTGTAAATAATGACTCTAAACAGTTACTATGGCAAAAAAAAAAAACAAAAACAAAAACAAACAAGCCTTCATCTGGTGGCCAATATTATGATGCTGAGCTTCTCTAAATTTGGGGCTGATTTTCAGACAACAGACTCACAGAACCCACTGCCAGGTTCCTATTTGAAGCCATTCCAACCTGGTAGTTTCTGCCAGAGCTTGTGTAATAAATGGCATAGTGATTGCATTTCCTGGTCTACCTCCATTCATTCAGGCACCAGAGGAGGATTGTATTAAAGAACTGAAAACATTTTATGACTCCCACAATATGATAGAGGATGTCTTCTTTGCAGTGGTTTTTAAAATGATATTGTTAAAATTCCTTACATGATCAGGGCACAAGTTTATCTGAGTTTGGAGGATAACATTTCCCAGACAGGAAGAATAGCTAGAATGCCATCTTATTGGGGAAATGTCTACAATAAGAAAGAAAGTCCACAGGAAGGAAAATGTCTACAGCAAAATGATCAGAAGAATTTGGCTTGTATTTGTTTTTACAACCTAGTGGAAGGATAAGAATGTCTTTCTCCTTCTCTTTATTTTTCCCTGTCTCCCCCATCTTCCCCACATATGGGGCTCTGATTTCACATATCACTGATAAAGTCAGGTGCACAGAATTATTTTGAGGTGAAGGTGTGGGTGAGTGAAGAGAACATGCAAAGTTTCTTTACTGATCCCCAGTGTGAGAACTTCTACCACAAATGCAAATCTCAGCCCAGATTCAACCTGATCTATGATTTAGTAAGTAAAATCTGAAATACATGAAAGTTGAGTGAATTGACTGCATTGAAAGATTTATTCCATCTAAAACCAAATAAAACAAGCACAGCCGAGAAAACAATATATACAATGATTATAACAATGTAACTGCAATGAACAATCACAAACAAGTAAAAAGGAAGATTACACAATTACAAAGAATGGGCATGTTGCCAATAAAGATGTAAAAGATAACTTTTACCCTTACTCTTTTGCAGAACTGTGAAATCCATGGCTGTGATACATTGCACATATTTTTTTCCCCCATGTATTACGTTCCCTTACTCCCAATCCCCAATTTTCCTGATTTTTTGGTTTCTTTTTTCTTTAAAAATTTTGTCTTTTTAAAAAAATATTTCTTACATGGGATGACTCTGGAAGGAAGAAAAGGGAGAAAGACTGGAAAATATTTTTTAAGTCATGAAAATTAATTTTTCAAAGAAAGTGAAATGATATAGCCAGGATCACACATCTTATGAATGTCAGGGGCAGGAATTTTTTCCCCCCGAGACAATTGGGGTTATGTGACTTGCACAGGGTCACACAACTAGGAAGTATTAACTGTCTGAGACCAGATTTGAACTCAGGTCCTCCTGACTTTAGGGCCGGTGCTCTACCTACTCTACCACCTTGCTGCCCCTAAAGGGCAGGATTAAAAGAAAAAAAAATAATGAGGTGGACATCACTCAGAAGGCAACTTGATTCTAAATCCAGTAGTATACACTAAAAATATTGTCATTTATATATGTTCCTGGAAAGACAATAAATATATCAGGAAAACATGCCCATACAGACTGATAAATATTAGGCACACACAGACTTCTCTTTTCAAAAACTTGAATAGTTCCTTATTGCTTACTGGAAGTAATTCAAATTCTTATGCCTTGGATTCAAGCTTTTCTGCAATATAGTATATGTATCCAAATTTCCTATTGCTCTCCTTCATGGATACTTCTCTGGTTCTCAGATATGCCCTATATTCTCCCTCCTCCATGCCTTTACTGTTCTTTCCATCTTTGTGGGTTGAATTTTTGTCCAATCTTTAAAGTCCACTCAAATGCCATTTTTTCTAGAAAGTCTGTTTGATTCTTCTGGTTAGTAAATACCTTCTGCTTGGCTTTCATGTTTTAAAACTTTGCACTTTGCTTTATAACTTTCTAATAAGTTTAAGACTTATTTGTGTGTTATAGTTTTTTGTATCTATGTATCTTATTCTTCAAAAAGATTGTAAGTTCCAAAAAAGATGTTATACCTTTTCTAAACTTGATAACTGTCAGGACTCTGAACAGTATGCTCTATATTCATGCCCACCACTTTATTCACTGAGCCATCCAGCTGCCTATTAATCCAACTCAGACCTGAATAAGAATTCTTTCTACCATATTTTTTTTTTGGACAAACTAATCATCAGCTATTGATTGAGGACTTCTGGTTAAGAGAATAGATTAATTTACTTCTATTTCTATACTTAGAATCTCTAATATCCATTCCTATCTATTCCAATGCCTTTAATTTAATTCACATCCTCTATTGAGGCTCCCAGAAACAAAATTTCAGAGCTGGAAAGAACATCAGAATTCATCTAATCCAACCCTCCCTGAACAGAAATTCTATCTATGACATCCTAAACAGCCACCTTACTTCCAAAATCTCCTCCCATCCAATCCATTTGGCACATTACCCTGAAGATGATTTTCCTAATGTATATAGCTCTGCTCAAAACTAGAGGTCCGCAATCAATAGCTGATGACCACTTTATCAAACTTTGTCAGCTGGATAGCTCAGTAGATAAAATGCTGGGCATCAAATCAGGAAAATTTGAGTTCAAATCCAGACTCAGATATTTATTAGCTATGTGATCCTGTGCATTAACTCTCTTTGCCTCAGTTTCCTCATTGGTTAAAAAAAAAAACAGCTGAAGAAGGAAATGACAAACTGAAAAACAACTAAATAACAAAAGGGCCTTAAGTGGCTGTTAATATGAACTCTGATCCTTTCTCCAAGGTCCAGTTGCTAAATTTTATGTAGCTCCCTCTTTTTTATTAGGTTCCATTTTTCTCTGAAGAAGGCAGCTATAAAATCAGCTCAACTCGGGTCTCATTTGAAAAGACATAAAAACAGTTCTACCTTGGGGTTTCTGGTTAAGTCTCCCTGCCGCTGCATACCTACTTTAAAGTTTTCCTTTTAATCAGTAAGCCATTTAACATTTTATTACTTCTCCACTCTTGACTCTTTTTTTCCTCTTTACTGAAGTTCTGAAAGAAAGTCAATCCTTTCATTTTTTTTCTAAAACTTCAAAACACATTTTGAATATATAATTGAACACAGTAAGCAATTTAAAAAATATTATGTAGCTGTTTCCTCATGGGAGGTATAGAAGGCAGAGTATACCATTGAACTAACTTAAAGATCAGCCTGAAAACATTTCAGTCTACTTGCCTTAGTTTAAAATCTATCATATTTTCATTTTTTTTTCATTTTAAGTATGAAGGATCACATTTTGTCACCTCTAAGAAACTAAATAACTTGCTCCTATTTTCTCTTTAGAAGACATTGAAACTGGATTTGAAGTCAGATGATTTAGAAGGGAACAAGCATTTATACACACACACACACACACACACACACACACACACATCCACTAGAGCAGTTGTGACCTGAACCAGCTATCCCCAGGGAAAGAACTCTGGGAGATGATTATGAACCACAACATAGAATTCCCACTCCCTCTATTTTTGTCCACCTGCATTTTTTATTTCCTTCATAGGCCAATTGTACACTATTTCAAAGTCCGACTTTTTTTGTACAGCAAAATAACTGTTTGGACATGTATACATATATTGTATTTAACTTATACTTTAACATATTTAACATGTATTGGTCAACCTGCCATCTGGGAGAAGGGGTGGGGAGAAGGAGGGAAGAAGTTGGAACAAAAGGATTTGCAACTGTCGATGCTGAAAAATTACCTATGCATATATCTTGTAAATAAAAAGCTATAATTAAAAAAAAATTTGTCCTGGCAACTCTGAGATACCACTACACATCTGTCAGATTGGCTAAGATGACAGGAAAGATAATGACAACTGTTGGAGGGAATGTGGGAAAACTGGGACACTATTACATTGTTGGTAGAACTGTGAACGAATCCAACCATTCTGGAGAGCAATTTGGAACTATGCTCAAAAAGTTATCAAAGTGTGCATACCCTTTCATTCAGCAGTGTTTCTATTGGGATTATATCCCAAAGAGATCCTAAAGGAGGGAAAGAGAGTCACACGTGCATAAATATTTGTAGCAGCCCTCTTTGTAGTGGCAAGAAACTGGAAACTGAGTGGATGCCCATCAGTTGGAGAATGGCTGAATAAATTATGGTATATGAATGCTATGGAATATTATTGTTCTGTAAGAAACGACCAACAGGATGTTTTCAGATAGGCCTGGAGAGACTTACATGAATTGATGCTAAGTGAAATTATACACGGCAATAACAAGACTATATGATGATCAACTCTGATGAACATGGCTCTCTTCAACAATGAGATGATTCAAACCAGTTCTACTTGTTCAGAGACAAAGATAGCCTTCTCCACCCAGAGAGAGGACTGTGGGAACTGAGTGTAGAACACAACAAAGCAGTCTCTTTTTCTGTTGTTATTTGCTTGCATTTTGTTTTCTTTCTCAGTTTTTCTTTTTCTTCCTTCTTGATCTAATTTTTCTCGCGCAACAAGATGTATAAATAGGTATACATATATTGGATTTCAACATATTTAACATGTATTGGACTATCTGCCAACTAGGGGAGGGGATGAGGGAAAGGAGGGGAACATTTGGAACAAAAGGTTATACAAGGGTCAATGTTGGAAAAATTACCCATTCATATGCATGTATATAAAAATATTTGTAAATAAAATAACTTTGTATTGTACATAAATAAATAAAGCTTTGTAATAAATAAAAAGCTTTAATTAAAAAAAAGAAATTTTGTCAAGGTTATATAGCTAGTTTGGATCTGAGGCTGAATTTGAATTTAGATCTTCCTGATTTCAGGACTGCAGCTATATTCATTGCATCATCAGCTGCTTCATTCAAATAATGGTTCAAATTCTGGCAGATAGAGAAACTATTTGTGTGACTTTGAGCAAGTTGTTTTATCTCCTTTGGTCTCAGTTTCCTCATTTGCAAAATGAGAGAAGCATTGTCTAGGGATAGCTCAGATCCCAAATGCTCAAAATCTAAGATCCATGGAGCCACCAAAAGCTTCTGAGAAGGGGTGTGACAGGTTCCAAAAGGAATTCTTCTGGTAAGAAGATGATGTGACAGATTTGGTTTGGGGTGTTTTTTTTTAAACTTGTTCTTGCTTGGCTAAACCTGTGTGGTTTTCAACTCTATATTCTAATAAGGAGTGTGAATAAATTAATAAAATGGTTTTGAACTCAACTTGTTGGTCTCTGTCCTTTCTAAAGTGGTTTATCAGATAAGCTCTATGGCTAGTAAGGAAGAATCAAGTGTTTTGTACTGTATTTCCTGATAATTATGTTGTCAGTGACTTCAAATAAATTTCCTGTTTGGATTATGGTCAACAAATACTCATGTATTATTCTCTTTATTCTTTCCTGAATCCTCACTCAGTTAAGAGTAAGTTAACTCAGTTAAGGGTTCTCTTCCTTATTTCAAGTAATGTATGATCACATTCTGATTATTTTAAAATACTGGGTTCTAAGTGTAGAGATAATATCACTTCTTTCTTTAAGGGATCTGACAGTTGGAAGTTCATGGCATTCCAACATATCTCTGATCAGACATTAAGAATTATTTTAATGATGATATGTTAAATGGATTGGATCTTGTTCTATATCTGGCCATTAGACCCAGATGGCTCTGGAGGGGAAGGTGAGACAGATGAGACATCCCTCTCTCACTTAAATCCATTTCATTTTCATGTCATGTCATCATCTCCCTGATGTCATGGTCATCTCTGAGAACAAAGGACAAACAACAGCAACAAACTCTGGGTAGGAGATAATCTAAATAGGGATACAGGTTCAGCTATTGTAAAATGGATTCCTATATACATAGAGTTAGATTAGATGAATTCTGAGGTTCCTTCTAACTCTTTTTTTATGTTTCCATAATAATTCAGGGGAGATATTATTAAGGTCTGAATTAAATTTGATAGCACTGGGAAAAGAAAAGAGAGAATGAGTGTTAGAGATCTTAGATTCAAAGGTGGAAGGGACCTTAGAGGTGCAACCTCCTAATTTTGCAAGTCCTTCTTTAAAACTAGTTCAAGAACCTAATATGAATCTTGTACAAGTCATTTATGACTTCTAATATGAAATCCAGATTCCTAGCACTATTCTTACACACAGTAAGTGCTTAGATTCAGCATTTTCACTATGCAATTGTATTCATCCTGGAAGACCACCTCCCATATAAGCTGATCTATATAAGAGTCTTATCTTTCCCTTAAATCCTTTCCTGGTTCAACTCAATATTTTAACAAATATTTATTGCGGGCATAGTATATACAAGCACCATACTAGGCACATTGAATATATAGAGAAAAGTGAAAGCTTTCTTGCTCTCGAGAAGCTTAGGAGAATAGACATACAAATAAATACAAAACAAGGAAAATTGTGGAAAAAGACAACACTAACTGCTAATGAAATCAGGGAAGGCAAGATTCTGAGAGGAAGAGATGAAGCAGGAGTGTATTACAAGCATTGGGGATGACTGGTGTGAAAACAAAAAAAAGGTGGAAGATAGAATTTTATATTTAGAGAGAAGCTTCCTAGGGTAGTTCAGTTGGAACAATGAGTTTTGTGAGAGGGGAATAGAGTGTATATGAAATAAGACTGGAAAGATAGGTAGGAATTAGATTGTAGAAGTCTTGTCAGTATCAATCAAGAGCTATTTTATGTTAGGCAATGGGGAAAACTACCATTGATTTTTGAATAGGAGAGATACATAATCAGACCTGTACATTAGGAAGCATTCTTTATAATTAGAGAGGAGAGAAATTTGGAAGGAAAAAAAAAGAGACTGATTAGGAGACTTCTCTAAGAGAACAAACAAAAGATGATGATGGTTTGAGCCACTGTGATACCTGTGTGAACTGGGTAGGAGACATGTTATGTTATACAGGCAGACTTAATAATATATGTCATCTGACTAGATGTAGGAGATGAGGTGAAAATAATAATCAAGAATGACTGAGGTTATGGACCGAGGTGATTAATAGGATAGCATTGCTGTTGTCAGAAATAGGAAATTTGGAATAAGGGAAGTAAAAGGTACAAATTTGCTAACCATAGATTGCTTGAGGCCTCAATGTTCAGGGCATTTTGATTCTAGAAGGCAAACACTGGGAAACTGGAGGTAGTGGTATCTGAGAGTTCAGATTAGAGATCTTGGGTCCTAGGAATTGACCATACTCATGTATAACATTAGCTCAGTGATTTCTTTCCAAGAATGGAGGTGCATGAGGCATATCTGCAAAGTACCTCAGACATGGAAAGTACATTTGACTTTGTGTCAGGTCTTGTGGCTGAGTTCCTGGTTTGGGAGCATTAAGTTTGGTGTCTGAGGTCCTTTGTGACATTAGGTCCTTACCTATATTCTCAGTCTTTTTGGTATTCCAAGCATAGAGCACACCTAAGTCCAAATTAATCTGTACCTCTCCTCCGTTCTATCACTTATATTCTGTCTCATTAGCATAGTATTTATATATAATTCTCACAGGGATCTTATGACCCTTTTGTCCATTGTTCTCTCCAGTCTCAGTAGCCTTTTTTTTCTTAATACTTCTCAACACAATTTTTTAAAATATAATTTTATGTTTTTTAATTTTTTTATTTATTATAAACGCATTCTTTTTCTGGAACATTATAGGTTTAGTAATGTAGTCTGCATATATACTTTCAAGATAATTTAATTCATTAGGTTCCATGATTGCTTTAGCTAAAACATCTATCTATGCAGCAAACACAGCTATCTTTTTACTAATAATAGTATTGGTGAATTTTAATGATAAATATAGAGGAACATATTTTCTGGATTTGGGCTTTTTACTTTATATTTCTGTGTTTTCTTTACTTAAAATTTCCCTATTGTTATTGTTTGCACTAGCTTCAGCTGCTCCAGTGATTTTCTCTTCAAATCAAAGGGATATTATTCTACTTGTTTAAAAACAGATAATAAAAATGTTTAATATTAAATTAAAATTTGATTATTGAAAATTTTAAAAAATTACTTCTCAACATAGACCAATTCTGCTTCCTCCTGAGCAACAAACAATTCTGTTTGACATATTTTTACTTGGCATTTGCTATATTCAAGGCTCTGTGTTCAACATATTAAAGAGGAAGATTTTTGATTAGCCTTCATTCTTGAAGAAGATCATGACATCAGGGAGGTGAAGTCATGACATGCAAGTGATTTGGACTCAGCAGCCTCACTCCTCCAGAATCATTCAGGTCTCATGGCCAGATATAGATCAGGATGATTGGAGATGCCCCCCTGGATAAAATGAGAGAGTCCAATCACAGGATTTCTCCTTTAAAAAGTCATATTTTTCTCTGACTCATTTCAGAGTTTACTCTTGAAAATCTCCTAATATAGTTTATGAATAGCTCATGTCTAGTTTTTTATAGTTTTCCAGCTTTGTATAAACAGTTAAGGTAACACATGCATATTGAATAAAGGATAAGCTTTGTTTAATCCCACAGAAAATTAAAAAAAATGTAGAGAATGGATTGGTACCCATAAATATAACCTGTACTAAAGGGTTTAAAACATACCTTAAAAATGAACATAATCTCCCTCTCTCTGTGGTGATTCCTATTTTTTCATTAGGGTCCAATGTAGTTTCCCCACCTGACTCATAGTGCCATTCTGTTTTCATAAAAGAAAAAAAAAGACAAAGGTGGTCAGGAACTTTGCCTTGTAGATTATCAAATGTTTCATGAACGAAATAACTTCATGAATGAACTATATTTGCCCTTATTGGAAGGTAGCCATTAATGGCATTTGATGGAAGGGGGAGAGAAAGTACTTCCTCCCTGTTACATGCATTCCAGAAGAAAGGCAAAAAGGAAAAGGAGAAGATCAGCCTAGTCAAGTCTTTTTTAACTCCTTTTTATGGACTATCCTAAAGGAGATGATTCTTTTCACAGGAGGTCATCCTTTCAAGAGCTTGAAACAATAAATTCCTCTTGAGGGGAGCCTAAGTCCCTGAAACTCATCCCATAAAAGGAGCTAATTCATCTATCTCTGAAACAGCTTTAGTAACTGAAACTTAAGAAAGATCTGTCTTTCATTAGCTTATAAAATACTAATGGGCATAACCATTCTCTATAAGAATATAATTATCAAATCCCCAACCAAAGGGCTTATACTCATATGTTATTATAAGTTCATCAGGTTGAACTCTATCCTTTGATCACATCCTTACAACAAAATTCCCACACAAAGGTTCACCTCCAAATAAATGAAGCTGATTACCTTTCCTACACAAAGTTTGTTTGTGCCTGCTTTTATGACAATATATCCCTATATCTGTAATACTCTTTCCTTTTTCCTCTTCCAGTGTGAATCTTGTAACCTCTTATCTTAAAAATATGCATTCTCTAGTAAGCCTTTTTTGATTGGCATGCATTTGCTATTTTACTCATTTTCTTTAAGTTAATTTAGCATTTATATCCTTAGTTTGTGGGTGTAAACTTTTTTTTTTCATTTGCATGCTTGACATCCTTCCTGCATGCTCTCATTTTCAACTTAATTCCCATTTCAGGTCAGGAATTTTGTTTGGTTTCTAACTATTACACCCTCAGTATCCTCTCTTTCTTTATTCCTATTTATTTGTTCCTTTGTTGAGTTTAGTGTATATTTATAGCAAACTGTTTGTTGTCTATATCAAATAAGTGTGAGGAGTATTTAATGGCTCATTCCCCTTCTCCCCCTTTTATGAAAATGTTTCACCTCCTTTTTCCTTTCTACAAAATTGCATTGCCTTTTCTCTACTGTTTCTTTGCCTTCTTCTGATAGAACCATTCTACTTCTGTTTTCTACTTTCTTATTTAATTCCTCAAAATTTTTGAAAACATTAAGGTTCTGAAGGACATTTGCTTCTTCTCTCACATTAGAATCTTAGCATTACATCACACCATCCTCATATAGTCTCTTCCAATTGTTCAAATATATTTACCTTTCAAAGATTTTCTTGATTGTATTTGTATTTAAAAGTGCCTTCACAGGATCTCTGATCACTTCATCAGAAATTCTGGAAAGTCCTCTCTTCCATTAAAAATGGATTTTTCTCATTGTAGTATTATACTCAGCTTTTCAGGTTAGGTGGTTTTTGGTTGTAAGCCTCTATGTTGTATCTTTTGGAGTATTCTAAGATCTACTCTGGTTTTTGGTAAAAGCTGCTTGATCTTGTGTGATCCTGCTTGTTGATTTTTGGTACTTGAATTTCTTATTTCTGGAACTTGCAATATCCTCTCTTCCTCTTTTGCTAAAAGTCTGTTTATTTTATTTTATTTTAATTTTTTTTAGGATATTCCTGGTATTTTTGTTTTTGAAGTTTCTTTCAGGAAGTAACCAGTGGATTCTTATTATCTTCACTTGCCCTCTTTTCCAATAGATTTGGGTAGTATTCATTTTGATTACTAGAAATATAGTGTCCAAACTTTTTTGTTTTTTTATTTGTTTCAATGATTCTTAAATTATTTCTCCCTTTCCCCCTCCCCCAGGTCAATTGTTTCTATTTTTATTTCTATTTTTATTCATTTTTGCTGAGGCAATTGGAGCTAAGTGACTTGCCCAGGATCACACAGCTAGAAAGTGTTAATTGTCTGAGACCACATTTGAACTCACATCCTCCTGACTTCAGGGCTGGTACTCTATTCATTGCACCACCTAGCAGCCCTAGATCAATTGTTTTTTTAATATCAGATATTAATGTAAGCATTTTTTGCTATTTTAAAAAATTATTTTGATATTGATTTTATATTTCTTGCTTTATGGAGTTAATTTCTGTTTGGTCTATTCTAATTTTCAGAATGTTCAATGAAAAAGTGTCATGGAATACATTACATGGGTTAGATGTACTACTATCTTTTCTAAGCTATTTATTCTCCTGATCCTTTCCTCCAAAGCATTTATTTTATTTTTTTAAAATGTCTTGCTTCATCTTTTCTAGATATTCACATAGTCCTTGTGGAATTTTTTCCTTTGGAGTCCCTGTTTGCAGTTGTTATTCTCTCCTTCAGTACTAGATTTTGTACCTATGCGTAGCATCTCTGAATCTAAACTCATTTTTTATAGTAACCAGTGAATTCTTTCATTTGCTCATTTTTCTATTTTTAGTTCCTAGATTGGGACTTTGCATCAGGCTGAGCTCCCTATTCTGGTGTCTTTTGGGGCACAGTGATTAATTCTCAACTTAAACTCAGCCTAAGGGTTGCCTAATTCTTATGCTGATCTCCAACTCCCAGGTTTTCTTGATTCTTTAAAATTCAGTGATCTGGATCTTTAGGTCCCTCTATAACATCTCAGGACAGAGTTCTAGGGACTTAAGGGCCCTCAAGGTGTTGCTATGAGGTCCTTATTGTTCCTGGTTTCTTCCAAGGTTCCCACTTGACCCATTTAGGGCTTTCTCAGGGAAACCTATTCTAGTTCAGGATATCTGATATTTTAGATAAAATGTGTATGTGGCCCATGTCTGATCTTCCTGGACTGTTGATTTGCAACAGGCATGTGCTGACACTGGAACTGATTCAGAGACTACCTTATTAGGAGGTTGCCCTGCTATTGCTTGTTATCTTCTGGCTAACTTTTTATGAAGTTGTGGGATATAATGTCATTTATTTTAGTTTCCTATTTCGTTTCTTGATCTTACAGTCAATCCTCAACACATTAATTTAGTTTTCATGACTTCAAGCATTAACATGATTTTTTTAGAAACCTTACTTTCCCACTGGCAACCTCATACACTTTGGGCTATGAGAAGTAGAGCTGAGTTGAATAGATCATCCTCTCCACCCTCCACCCCACCTTACTGGAATTTAGAGCTCAGACTGGGGTGGAGCACCCTGAGGCTTGTGCTTTTCATTAGGGGAAGGTTCTACTAAGGAGCCAAAAGGGAATTTAGAGATGGCAGGTGTTGCCCTTTCCCTTTTTTGTCTTTTGGGTTCTTCTGACATGGCCAGCCCTGTTCCTTCCCATCAGTCTGACATTGTCTTTCTTCTCTTCTGAATTTTATGGGTCATTTCATGGTTACTATGATAAAAAAGGTGTATTTTGTTAAAATTAATGTTTTGTTATAAAGAATTGTATTAAGAAAAGTGTATTTTCAGCAATCTCTTCGGAAAAGTTACAGGTTTTGATGTGGCTAGGGAACCTAGCTATTTCCCATAGATTCAATGTATCTGCATTTGTGCTTTTGACTTTTGTGCTGTTTTCTAGAAATGTAGTCCTCCTCCCTTTCTCCCCATCAAAAAAGTTGAAGATTGCCTGGCATAGTGAGATTTTCAGGAGGTTTTTTTTTTTTTTCTGGAATAGATATATGGCTCTGAGTGGTCTACCTCTGTTTATGCAATCATCTTGCCAGAAGTACTCCTTCCATCCACCCCCTCCCCCCCTTACCCCCCATTCAGTTTTTTTTTTGATAAGTTAAAAATTATAATCGGACAAAAGGTACCTTAAGAGTCAACTCACAAAATTTAATTTTACAGATAAATAAATAGATGCCTCAAAAGGTGAATTTATTTACTCACAGTCACATTTCTAGCTAATGACAGGGCTAGAATCATGGTCTAGCACTTTGGACTCATTCAGTGTACTTTCTGCTATAACATGCCACTGATTAGTCTGGAATCCAACTGATCAGATTTTACAACATTCAGATGCACCTAATATTGAAAATCAGCCTCAGTCTGAGGAAGTACAGTAAAAGACTGTCAAGGAATATATGTTCTATTTATTGACAGTTTTGCTTCTCTTCTGTCTAATCTCAAAATTGCTGAATCTGTAGGGCTATATTCATTTTCATGATGAAAGGTAAAATCAGACCTCTGTAGCCATCCCATGTGTTCTTTTTTTTTTTTCTGTATTTAGAATCCATGAGAGCATGTTCACTTTCAGAATTAGGTCAATTCAGTGTCAATGGCCTAGTCTAAATTTCTTTGTTCTTTTCCATGTACTTGAATCATTGACTTCTAGAAATCAATTATTCTTGCTTATATCCTAATAAGAAACCTCCACGAATTCAGCTTTTATAGTTGGCCATTTATTAAGCTGATGTATCATTTTGCAATCTACTCATTCCATGATGTCTTCAAGTTCTTTCTCTCATTTGCTGATAACCTAGCAATTCGTTGTATCTCACATGCCTCTCTAAAACTAAGCCTTTTCTTGTAAGAAAAATGCTGTATGGAGCTCACGAGGAAGAGAACTAAGGCAGAAAAAGCATATCTTTCATTTTCCATCAAACCTTCTAACAATTCTGGCCTTTTAATTTGTTATAGATTTAAAAATATGATGCTTTATTGATATTATTGATTATTGATAATGAAGGACTCTAGATGACATCCTAGATCAGTAGATTTGGAGTCAGAAAGGTCTGAGTTTGACTGCCTCAGACACACGCTTCTCTGTGTAACCCTAGGCATACACTCCCTTGTATAATCCTAGGAAAGTCACTTAATCTGTCTGATTCAGCCTCAGAATTCTCATCTACCAAATGAGGATGCTAATAGTTTTTATCTTCCAGAATTGTTGTGAAAATCAAATGAGATAATGTATATATAGCACTTTGTGAAATTAAGGCCATTTATTGGCTGTTATCTTTCATTTTCAAAGCAGGCCAACATGACATCATGTCACCATATTGGGGTCAAGGTACAGGGTGACAGTGTGTCTGACTGGGAGTAATCAGACCAATAAGTCAGGCACAGACAGTCCAAGTAAACATATGGGGTGGAGATATTTCTGAATTTGCAAATCTATTATTTCTTTTGAGCTACTGCAGTTCTGCTTTGCATGTAAAACACAGCACCCTTCTTTTTTGAATGTAGACATATTTTACTGAGTGGTCCTATGCAAGTATCACTCATGTCTCACAACTGATTGTAGAGTTCTTCAGAGAGACCTTAAGAGTATCACTGAATCAGTTCTGACTTTGGTGTGAGGGCTTGCCTTGTGTAGGTTTACTGGAAGATGGTCTTTTAGGAGCCATCTTCATCCAGAGAGAATACTGGAGACTGAATTTGGATCAAAGCATAGTATTTTCATCTGTTTTTGTTATTGTTGCTTGTTTTTTTCCTCATTTTTTTCTTCTTTCATCTTTTGATCTCATTTTTCTTGTGTAGCTTGATGAATATGGAAATATGTTTAGAAGAATTGCACATGTGTAATTTATATTGGACTGCTTGCTGTCTAGGTGAAGGGGTGGCAGGGAGAGAGAGAGAAAAATTTGGACCAAAAGATTTTGCAAAGGTGAATGCTGAAAACTATCTTTGCATCATGGAACAATCATGACAAGGTGGCCAGCATAGGTTACTAAGGTTTTGCTATTTTATTATGTGAATAGCACACAGGAGTTAGCAAGGAAAAGGGTTTTAGCAATTAACAAAAGTAAGGACAAGTTCCCTAGTAGAACTCACAATTAATCAGGAGGAAGAATCCATTAAAGGAAAGATGCCAAGAAGTGGGAGTATGCCATTGACTGGTGGATAAAATCCATAGAGAAGTTTAGCAGACTAACCCCAAAAGGGGGTTAGCAGAAAAAAAGAATTATATCATTGACTGATAGGCTAACCCTAAAAGAGATTTAACACCCTAAAAGAATTAGCTAGAACAAGGAGAAATCTTTCAGAGAGGAAATATAACTTCAGGAGTTTGACATCATAACTTGGCTTTGTGATCACATATAATAAGGTATAGAGAGACCTTCAAAGTCCACTTGAACAAAAGACCCACTTAAGAACAAGGACCTCATCACTTTTATGTATTCCTACAGTAAAAAAGGAATTTTATACTGAGAAACCAGTCCAGGCAATGAGTCAGTCAGGTAAGGGAGGGGCAAATAGGAATGCTTGACAACCTTACCACTCCACTCCACCATTGCTATAAAAACGCAGTTAGGTACAGTGAGGGGCTATGCCATATGAGATACAATTAGCAAAATAGGAAACATCTGATCTATAGAAGAGATGACTAGGGGGAAGAATAATAACAGTTTTCAAATATCTGAGGACATGGCTTATGAAAAAAGGAGATTTGTGTGTTACCATTCTAGAGGACAGAACTAGGACCAGTGGTTAGGAGTTATTGGGAAAAAATTCCAGCTCAATATAAGGAGGAACTAAAAACAATAAAACAAACAAACATCAACAAAAAACACCAAAAGCAAAAAACCTAGGAGGCTCCAACAATAGAGTCAACTTCTTTTTAATGTGGTGAACTCTACATAATTAAATGTTCAAGCAGAGGCTGAAAAATCATCTGCCCCCATTTTTAGGGGAAAAGATCCCTGCAATGGGAGTTGAGTACTAGATGACTTCTTAAAAAGTTGCTTTCAAATCTAAGAATCTATGACTGATTTCACTAATGAACTTAATTGGAGCGAAATGTTAAGTGATTGATTACAAGATAATATTTAACCTAAATGCTTAGGGATAGAAGATCTATGTATCAAGAAGTCTTAAGAATTCTTAAACTAAATGGAATAGTTCATTCAGTGTTTTTTTTTTTTTTCCTTCCCCAGAAGGGTCATGAGGTACCCATTAAAAATAAATTATAAAAAGCAAACCTTGTTGATGCAGTCCAAAAAAAAAAAAAAAAAAAAAAAAAACCGGGAAAGTATGCTAAATTGACCCCCAGAGGTTGAAGCAAATGGATTTTTTTTTAAGTATCCAATTTCTCTATTCTGTGCAGTAAGTCTCAGAAGACTGCTTTTGGTTTCATCTTCCATTTAAGGGAAATCACAAATATTAAAATATCATTTCCTTTCCCCACCCATTTCTTTCTTTTGTCTAAAGTCACAAGAAATTTCTCTTTTGCCTTATTAACCATTATCATGAAATATCTAGATTTAAAATGTACTTGAAATTTTAGACACGAAAAACCAATGACTAGATTTTAAAGAAAGAATCTAGCTCACAAAGCTTGTTTAGCAAGTTTCAGCAGGTGGTTAATTAAACCCTTCTTATTTTAAGGCTCTTAAAAGTATAACCTGGAATGTTAACTGCACACATTGCCACTAGATTCTTATCCCAGGAGATTGGCTCTCCTTTTCCTTGACTTCAATGAAAATTCTATCCTAAATAATCTCAGCTGAGCCTTGAGACAAGATTAGGAACTAGTAGTTGTATCCTCTGCTACAACATATTCCTTGTATCCTTCTTCCTATCTATTGGCTTTCCACTTCTACCTAGCCAAAGGTGGAAGAATAGAAAAGAGAGTGTAAAGCATAGTAATTAGTGGCACTTTTTATCCAGAGAGCTTTAGAAGTTCACAGATTTCCACAAGCTTTCCCTCTCCTCAACTCTCACTACTGCCCTCATGAATTGATTGGTTTGGAGTAATTTATACACCTCCTATACACCTATACACCTCCTAGGGGAGAGGTCTCAGTGACTGAGAATGCACTCAACCTTGACTTGATTAGTTAGGTCTTCTTGGTCATCTAGTTTGGTTCACTCCTCTCATCTTGTACCCCTTCTTTCTGAGGAAACTCAGTTGTGACTTACATAGAATCACATAGCAGGTAAATAAATATCAGAGGGGGACTAAAGTCCTCTTTTTCCAATTCTAAGACCAAGCAAGTTTCCTTCCATTATACTATGACAGTTATGCAAACTTGAGATTATCCTGGAATGATGTGACATCACAAGAATACATAAACATTCAAAGGTTTATTAGTGTGCCTCCTTACAACCTTTAACCACTGAACTAGAGTTCAGGGTCAGAGACTCTGAGGAGGGCACAGGAACCAGGACTGAACAGTTTCTCAGACCTAATGAGCAGACCAGGCTATGAGTTCCATGAGGTTGGGATCCGTGTCTTACCTAAATTTTGTAGCCCTCAAGTGCTTAGCACAGTTTACTTTATGTGTGTTTTTTAAAGGAGAGGAGGAAAAGGTCCATGCTTGTGTGTGTGTCTCAAAGGGAGGCAAAACAGATATTTCTAGCCTCTTTCCCACCCCACCCCTTTCTCCAGGAGAGACTTTCATCCTTACTAGGAAGCTAGGATTGGAAGCTAACCACTCTGCTTCCTCAGAAAGAAGGGGTACCAAAGTAGAAGCATATCTATCATCTCCCTTTTATAATGTTGGTTTAGAGGATATAACTGGGTTCCATGTAACTTTTGATCTTTTTATCATGGGAGAAAGGGGACCCCAAGATCTATATCTAACCCATGGCCCTTTCTTTACCTAATATCAGTTCCACGAACACACATGGCAAAATAGCAAAGAAACTCATTTATCCAAATCATAGTAAAACTGAAATCAGAGAAGGTATACATAGGAGAAGGAGCAGCTAGATGGTGCAGACTTATCTTCCCGAGTTCAAATCCAGTCTTTGATACTTACTAGATGTGTGATCCTAGGCAAATCACTTAATCCTATTTTTCTCAGTTCTCATCTATAAAATGATCTGGAAGAGGAAATGGCAAACTATTCTAGTTTCTTTGCCAAGAAAACCTAAATGAGGTCATGAAAAATTACTCAACAATAAACTACATAGGAATATATATATATATATATATATACATATATATATATATATATATATATATATATATATATACACACACCAGACAATACAGAATGAAGGAACTCTCTTTTTGAAAGTGAGATAACTCAACCAAGAGGGAATAATCTTGTTCTCACCTAAGAGGAAGCTCCCTGAAGCTTCAAGAGTAGCAAGCTGTGTGTAAATATTATAGAGACTGCCATATCTTCCTAATCTTTTCCCACAGCAACCTGAAGTAGGGTTGACCTCATCTCTTTTCTTGGTCAAAGCTAGAAACTAACTCACTATGATCCAAGAAGATTCTGGCTTGGAAAGTCTGGAAGGGAGACTCCTCCTGGAAAAGTCCCCAAAGGGGGACTGGTTGAAGACTGAAGACCTCAATTTTTTCCCCTTCAGCTCTACCAATAAGGAAAGTCCAATACCAATGGGTTTGGAGATAGGAATTGTACTTGCATGAGTAAATCATCAAAAATTGAATTGGCCACGGTATAAATAGGTTGGTCTTGCTCATTGCTGTCTTAAAATATCAAAGAAAATAGGGCCTGGTGGGAGAGAGAGAGAGAGGCTAGAGATATTTGAACTGACCAATCAGTTTTGAGATTATTGACAACACAATATGATTTGCCATAGTTAATTTTTCTGGTGCTTTGTATTAGATGATGGGTTGGTTTCTCAGCAGAGTTCTCTTTTTGTTTTTTGGGATATATTTCAGCTCTAATTATTGTAATGTCCTAAGTTAGATAATGTTAGTTTTTACGCAAATAAATATTTAACAGGTAAATATAAAATATGAAAGAAACTTTTTCCCTTTTTAAGTGCACTTATAATTTAAGAGTTTGCTAATGATCTTTATCATAGTAATTTATATTTATTTGCTAAGTGACCAAGGAAAGAGAAAAACTTCTAATGCTTTTTGGATTTAATCATGTTGACAGAGAACATAGGATTCTTTTGGCTTATTTTTCCTTTTCTTTTTTCTCCCTTCTCTTCATTCCTTTATCATTGGGGTAAAAGGTGATATGTCACTTTCTGTTAGAAGAGAAGACATATACCTTCTGACTAGGCCCAGGAGGCAGAATTAGGCCCAATGGAAGTAGCTACAAGATGGCAGATTTTAGTTTAATATAGGGATGGATTTCCTAATGAATGCAATTATCTGAAAAATGGAAGAAAAATCTCCATGCTGTTTTCAGCTTATTTAAGCTAGGATTGCCTGCAGATTTTTCTGTGAAATAGGCTAGTCTTTAAAATAATGGATTCCCTTTTACTTGAAGCATTTGACCTCTTGTCAAAATACTGATAGACAATCTTTTACTTCAGAAGATGGTTGAATCACAGAGGCATTTTTCACTTTTTGAGTTCCTATAATTCTTCAAGCAACTGTTTTGGGGCTGACATATCATCACTGATTTCTCTTTTGGGATATCTGCCTCCATACTCAGAATTGAAATGGGAGTAAATTCCAAATTTGATTTCCTTTTAAACAGTCCCTGGGAATGGGTCCAAAATGGGTTTCTAGCAATTCTGTGGTTTCCTGGGTAATTTGAGGAAGAGGGTTCTTGGATGGTGGCTAGCCCAATAGAGCAAAATGAATTCCTTGGGGCTGATTTGTGACTTTCTCTCTCTATGACCACTATCTAACCAGTTGTCTGATATATAGGAAGAATGGATTTAATATCACTTTCTTTGACAATTTGGAATGTTTCAATATGAGCTGAGCAAATGAAATTTTATTTTTTCAAGCTGCAATGATGAAAATATGACTATTCAAATAATCACTAATAGTGTTTTACAGGTATAAATCATTTATTTCACATACATTGTCTCATTTAATCCTCCTAAGAATCTAAAAAGGATAGAGTAAAATCCTCATTTCCCCTATATGACAGGTAAGGATATTAGAGCTCAGAGAGAAGGGAAGTAACTTCTTTAATTGGATGGTGGAACTAGGACGAAACCCAGGTGTTTAGACTCCAAGTTGAGAGTTCTGTCTGCTATATCCAACTTCCCCACTTTAGGACCAAGCAGTATAATACCATTGCAAAATGAAATTAAATATTTCTATAATTGCCAATAATTTTAAGGGTAAAGATTATACTGCCAATAAAGAGGTTTTGTTATTGTTCAGTCCTATCTGACTCTTTATGACTACATTGGAATTTTCTTGGCAAAGATATTGGAATGATTTGCCATTTCCTTTTCAGCTCATTTTACAGATGAAGAAACTGAGGCAAACAGGGTTAAGTGACTTGCCCATTGTCACACATCTAGGAAGTATCTGACAACAGATTTGAATGAACTTAAGAAAATGTGTTTTCCAGATGCTAGGCCCATTTTTCGATCCAGTGTGCCACCTGACTATTTTTGTTGTTACAGGTTGGATTACACTTCTGTACTTAGAGTTAGGCAAACCTGAGTTTAAAACCTGCCTCAGATAGATCCCAGATGTGTGATCTTGGATCACTTAACTTCTTCAGTTTCCTCAACTGAGAAATGGAGACAATCATAGCACTTAATGGAGATAATCATTTTGTATATCTTAAAGCAATATAAATGCTAGCTGTTAAAAAAACAAACACAAACTGAGGCTGTTAAAAGTTAAGAGGATTATTAAAGGTCATATAGCTAAAGAGCATTGAAACTGACTGACTCCAAATCCAGCACCCTACCTATCTCTTAGATCATATTGTATCTTCTGTAGTTACTCACTGAATCCTAGAAATACTAACATGAAGAAATGAACATGACCTAGATCTAACAAAGCTGGTCTGAGTTTTGTTTTAGAGCTGGTAGAGTCAGTTCTTCTTGGATAAACAGAGTCAACTATTAAATTTTTACTAGAAAGATTTATGTTTAACAAAATGACAAATGCTACAAGAGTTGATTTATTATTTTGTTGCTTGTTTAGACTTAAGAAAGAAAATGTTAATATTGCAGATTAAAATTTAAAAGTATGTCATAAATACATTTTTTCTTCCAGAGAACTTGTTAAACATTAACCAACTCATGAATCTTTGACCCAAAACAAAATGTAATCATTCAGTATCCCATTTTAAAAGATTTTCCTCCTGCATCTTTTTTTTTTTCTGTTTCTAACCCAGTGTTTTGTACACAGACAGTATTTAATAATTGTTGACATATTTCCTTGCTGGTCACACCATTCTATGCTCTGTGAAAAAAAAAAGCTAAACAATAGGTAGTTTACAAGGCAATAGTTAGACTCTTCTTGGATCTACACAACTCAGGAGCTGGCCTTGATACAGTACAGAGGCAACCAGTATGGGGGGAGGACTACTCTTTGATATACCTCTGAGACCTACTGTGAGTGCTCTATTATTATCTTGACAATGAGCAGATTAACAACAAATTAGGAGCCATAAAATCTGTGGAGGTGAAAGGAAAGTAGGGTTGATGGAAGAAAACATTAGGAAAGGGATCTGGGAGGTAGCAACAAGGGAAAAATAAGGAAGGTGCTAGTGACATGGAAAGGAAGAGATCATATTAAAATGTGTTGGGAGTGACCGTCAGACTGAGCTTTGGACTGCAGGTCATTGAAGATAACTCTTCTTTATTAGACTTTCCAGAGTACTTTGTTTTATTTCTTTCAAGTATACTTAGTGATATTGTGTTTTATAATTGTTTTATTTCCCAAATAGACCAAAAGCTCATTGAAGGTAGGTCCTGTTGAGATGAATGAAAAGTTTGAGAAACAGAATTTCTAGGTAATTAATAATCAATGTATTTATCAGGATAGCTGATAATCAATAAATTGATGATCAGTGGTTTTTCTCAGTAACCAAAGACAACTAATGAAGATACTGAATACCTTAGTATATTTTTAGAAAAGTAACAGAAAGAAAATAACAAACAGAAGGAGACCTATAGAGAACTGGACTTGCCTTCTGTGGCAAGTACTTCATTGGATTCTCCCAAGGTTCACATTTATTTCCATCCCGCAATGGTTAGTAACAACAACAAATATTTATACACACACACACACACACACACACACACACACACACACACACATATATATATATATATATATATATATATATATATATATATATATATATATATACTGCTATGTGTCAGGATTTCACCTATTGCAGGTCACTATCAAGCTGTTAAAAGATGGAGAAAAGATTGAAAAAAGTAGAGCAATCTGACCTGTCCTTCAGCAATAATTGGACTTTCAATAACTTTGTCTCAACTTCTTTTGATCCTAAGTTTAAAAGTGACTTCGTCTGCAGTGACTCCATCAATTCTTTCTCTGGATGTGGATAACATTTTTCATCATGAGTCCTAATTGTCTTAGGTCATTGTATTGCTGAAAATAAATAAGTCATTTATAGTTAATCACTGTATACTCTTGCTATTACTGTGTACAATGATCTCCTGATTCTATTCACTTCATTCTGTATCAGTTCTTGTGAGTCTTTACGTTTTTTTTTTTTCTGAAACCATCCTGCTCATCATTTCTTATAGAACAATAATTCTATGTAGAATAATATTATAATCATATGCCACAACTTGTTCTGGTAAGAGGTAACTTTTGCATTTATCATGTTAATATTGTCTATACTGACCTTTTATATTGGCTTTATAAATAAATACAGAAGCATTTACAAATGATTGCTATGTGCATTTGTATTTAAGAAAAAGGGAGAATGAATTCCTGTCTTCAAGGAGCTTATGTTCTATTAGGGGAGATAATTTGTACACATAATATAAGAACACTCAGCATAAATAAGTTAATTTGGGCATATATACTAGGGGAAGTGGGAATGTATTTTCTTTTGGATACTACTAAAAGAAGCTTCTATATGGGTCTGAGTCTCCCCACTGTGGTACAGAAACAGCATCAAGATAATCTTATCTCAATAAGTCACTTGAGGTGGGAGATTATTATTATTATTTTCTCCTTTTAATTCTAGTATTTAGCATAGTACCTAGAATGGTAGGTTGAGTTGTGGACCTATGTGCATTTTGACAACTGAATCACTAAAAATTCAAAAGGGCCAGACTGGTACAGTGTTCCTAGCAAAAGCTTCATAAAAGCTGTATCCATGACAACATCGGACTTTTGTGACTAAGCTCTAAAAGGGAGAAAACAAAGGGCCTCATTATGATTTGAGTGTATGGCTAATTTAATGAATTTGCTCACTCCAGCTCTTTGACCATGTTGTCACTGTGCCTTTCATTTCCCCCAACAGGCTTAATTTCTTCAGCATGATTATGGAAACAGAAAATGTTTCCCCAGGAGGTCATTTTCATCTGATCACATTTTTTCCCAGAAACTTACACCATGCCTCAGGAAGATCTGTAGTATAGGCTTAGGGGTGAATTGCCTTTGGAAAGCAAAGCTGTAAGGAAATTAATGTGAAAGATAAAAGATGTCAATAAAAACAATTTTTTTAAGATTATGCAAACCAAAGCTTTGGGGGCAGGTGGGGATGGTACAACTGATTGTACCCCCAGAGGCCTAGCCTATTAATAGAGGCCCATTATGTGAACCATAATACAATACTGTCCATCTGTATACACTACAATTCTCTAATCATTTAAATCAATGGAGATAAACTCTGGAAAGGACCTTGGCAAACAGGAGAATTCCAACTTTTTGTGACAAACATCAACAAAAAGAGCAAAAGAACTTCCTGCTTTTTGTCCTCAGGTGTTTTTGTTCTTTTTAAAGAAGAGAACTCATTAATCTCAGCAACCAGTAAGACATTTAGTTCTTACCAATCACGATTTGTAGTTAATGAGTTCTGTTATTGAGAATAGGTTACTGGAATGACTTATATGAAATGGAATTCACAAGAGTTAGGGAAATTGCCCTCTCGCTTCATTATTTCTTATTCCATCCCTTCCCTCTCTATTCTCTCTATTCTTTACCTTTTAAAGTTATGTTTTTAGTCCTCAAGAAAATATTTTGAATACTTTTTTTTCCTTCTGGGTGGTGCTGAAAAGATCATTTGTTTCTTTATATAGGCACAAAGAGTTCTACTGTTAAGCGTTTTTTTTTTTTTTCTAAAATTAAGCTTTTATTTATTCAGTACAGTGTGGGTTCACTACATTTCTGTTATGTACAGTGTGTCACGACCCAGACTTTCAGCTGCTTAATTCCCTGATAAGATGTATTTTGCTCTTGTTCAACTGGTATTAAATGATACTGATGAAATCTTCAGTGTTATGTGTGGTTAGCAGAGGAACTGATCCCTGAGGCAAACAGGGAGAAGACTGATAGAAATCAATTTAGCTCTATGGTTTCACCTTCTGGAGAGGTCTTTCAGTCTGAAATCCAAATTATGTCAAACTCCTGAGACCCACCCTCTGCAGAAATCTCAAAGCAGTCTCACCTTGACATTCCTTATCAGAAATCCCAGTCATAACCCTGAGGTTAAATTTTCCCTATAAAATCTACTTATGGCGCCCTGAATGTGGGACTGACAAAATCCTGATTCCCTGGAAAAGCCTCTGATCCTGATCCAGTGGAAAAGTCTTCTTGACCCAGAAATTAGGGTGAGTACAACAAAGAAATTTTGTTAAAAGAGTTAAAGTAGAATTTCATCTAAGATGGGATAGATGTTTAGAAAACAGCCTTCTGTTTCTGTTCAAGGAAAATGTTTAGAGAGCATTGTCAAAGTTATGGAAAGCCAAGGTTTAATTATAATTTTACAGCAGATCACTGAACCTTTACAAACTATAAAGCACATATGTCCTTGTTTCTCTCTGGAAAAGGAATTAGATCTAAACGAATGGCAATTAGTAGAAGAGGATTTGTCAATTCTATAATAAAAATGGACTTAAATCAATTTCCAAAGACATACTTAATACATACAATTTAATACAATTGGCTATAAGAAGTTCTTTAAGTGTTACAATGAAGAAAAAGAAAGTGTAGGAGGAAGACGTGACAACTTTACAAGGTGAAAAGGAGGACGAATCAGATGAGAATGGAGTTAATTACAATTCTGAGTGTGATACTTGGCAGCAGGAGGAATTAGATCATTCCACATCTCATGACCCTCCCCCCTCAATTAACTCTTCATGGGTAGAGGAAGAAGAGGGAGGAAGACAGGCAGAAACACAATCAGCGTCTCCTGTAAAGCAGAATATGACAAGATTAGAAGAGGCATTAATTAAAGCAAAAAATAAAGGAGAAGATATATCTGATTTTATAAATGCATATCCTGTGATTGAAGAGCTCAACTCCTCAGGTCAAAAAGGGAGAAGATACACTCCTTTTAATTTGGAAAAAATTAAATATTTGAAAAAGGGTTGCACTCTTTATGGGGCTACATCCTCTTATGTGAAGATGTTACTAGATAATTTGTCTTATGAAGTCTTAACCCCAAATGACTGGAAATCCATAGCTAAGACATGTCTAGAAAGGGGAAAAATTTATTGTGGCTTTCGGAATTTCATGAATTATGTAGGATTCAAGCCCAATGCAATAGACAAACAGGAACTATTGGACAAATAGCTTTTGACCAACTAGCTGGTGAAGATCAGTATAGTGAGAATTCAGAACAGATTTATTATCCCATAACAGTATATGAGCAAATTTCTAAGGCGCAATAAAAGCTTGGAATTCTCTCCCTGGACAGCAAGATGGTAGTAAAGCTTTCACAAAACTAGAGCAAGGTCCCAATGAACCTTTTGCAGATTCTGTGGGACGTTTGCAAACAGCTGTAATAAGAACCATTGGAGACAATGCAGCAACAAAAATAATGACTAGACATTTGGCTAAGGAAAATGCCAATGAGGTTTGCAAGAAAATTATATGGGGTCTAGACAGAAATGCTCCTTTAGAGGAGATCATAAGACGCTGTGCCACAGTGGGCACAAATGCTTATTATGCCCAAACTATGATGAACATGGAAAGATAAGGTCTTTCTTGGCAAAGGAATTCTATAGAAATTTGTTGATGTTTTCAGTGTGGAAAAGTTGGACATCTAAGAGCCCAATGTAGATACAGAGGTACAATGAGAAGACAGGGTGAGAGAATAAAACCCAAAACCCCATGTCCAAAATGTAATCGAGGCTTTCACTGGGCCTCTGAATGTAGGTTGACCTAGAGGAATGAGAGGCAGGGCCCAGCTCCAAAGTATCAATCAAAGGACAGATGGGGCATGATAACAGCTGAGGTTACACCCAGAGAGACTTTAGAAATTCAGGACTCTGAGGTCATCAACCAACAGAAAAGCAATCAGAATTACAGTTGGGGAGAATATAGATTTTTTTTAACCCAACTGGGCAGTGTCCAATGCAAACAGCTCCAATGTAATTACCAGATGGTGAGAAGAAATCCCAAATTTGGTAAATAGAAGGGAATTAGATAGGTTAACTGCTTGGGGAAGAGGATCTGCTTATATTTCCACGGGTGGAGAAGGAATCAGATGGCTGACAATGAGACTGTCAAAAGAACTTTAAGGATACCATTGTAAAGGGCTGAAACTATGAAAAAGTATACTTGAATCAGATAACCAAGCAATTACCTATTTGATATGAGACAATGACTCTATTAGCTTATGTTTGGAAAAATGGCTCTTCTCACCATTGGTACTGACTCAATATTTGGTCTTCAGATAATCATAGGCAAGGATTAAAGGGTGGGGTGAGAGAAGTGAGACTTCACTTGGCAGCAGGAAGAGGAGGAGAAAGGTGGAGATTCTAGACTCTAGAATTGAGGAGAGATCTGCAAAACTCCTGGCAGTTTGCCCGCTCCTCTCCCTAAAGACCAAGGACTTTTATTTATCCTGACTCTGGCTGATCCTGAGGCTTCTAGGGAGCTTGCCTGGACTTAATGTTCCATAGCTACTGTCTTCCTTTGGGTCAGTCCACCATCAGCACTCTATCTTCTGGTGTCTTTTTCCTTGCCTCTTCCCCCATGCCACATAGTATCTCTTCTCCTCTTTACATGAACTCTTTTGAGATGTAAGGATTTAGCCGGTTAGCTAAGGACATGCTCCAATCTCATGGGTTGTTCGCTTTCTACTGAGTAATTGTGAGTTCCATTGAGAAACTTGGCTTTCATATGCTCTCCTACTCTTTTTTCATATTTATCATTTCTGGTGTTCATTGTATCCCTTCATTTTGTCTGTACCCTCTTCCCTAAAAAAACAAACAAACAACAACAACAACAACAACAAAAACCCCCCACAAAACTACCTTTTGCCAAAGAGTACGGTCATTGTGAATTCTTCACATGATCAAACCCCAACTTTTGGTGCCTATCATCATCTGGTGTCTACATCACCCACATCATGTTGGTCCTCAACCAGATCAATATAACATCCCTTCTTATTTTCACTAGAGAGATTAAAATTTCTCTCTACTGAAGTAGATAAGAGGCATTGAATTATAATGAATAGGAGACCAACTTTAATGCCAGCAAAAGCTCAGTTAGAACACAGTTCTATATGACCATGGGCAAAACACTTAACCTCTTGTGTCCCAAACAACTGTCTAAAATTAAGTTAAAGAGTCTCATAGAATACAATGATGAAAAATTCTGAACTAAGGAATGAAAAAGTTGGATAGAAGAGGGATCAATCAAATAATCAATAAACATTTATTAAGCACCTACAATGTGTAATAAACACTATGTGAAGGACTGGAGATATAAAAAGAGGCCAAATCTACAATTTAATGGCTGAAATAAATGGTTAATAGGGTCTATGAATTTAAAAAGATATTTTTATAACAGCATTTAAATATAATTAGTTTATTTTTTACTCATTTAAAACATTTTTTAAAGTTTAATTTTTATTTTTAGGTCTGAATTCTCTCCTTCCCACATCCTCCCTCACACCACATTAAGAAAGCCAGAAAAATAAAAGATGTACAAATATACATAATCAAGCAAAGCAAATTCCCACATTAGCTATCTCTCAAAATGTGTCTCCATTTGCACTGTCTCTCTGTCACTCTCTAGCTGGAGGCGAATACTGTATAATTATTGTTGGTCATTATATTGATCAGAGTTCCTAAGTTTTTCAAAGTTATTTGTCTTTACAATGTTGTTATTATATAAATTGCTCTCCTGATTCTGTTCACTTTAGTTTACATCAATTCATATAGATTTTCCCAGGCTTTTCTGAAACCATTGCTTTTATCACTTTTTTGTAGTTGTTTAGTGGTTTCAGTCCAACTTATCCTTTGTGGTCCCATTTGGGGTTTTCTTGGCAGAAATGCTGAAGCAATTTGCTCTTTCCTTGTCCAGCTCATTTTACAGATGGGGAAACAAACAGGGTAAAAGGACTTGTACAGGGCCACATACAGCTGGGAAGTGACTGAGGACAAGTTTGAATTCAGATCTTCCTTTCTCTAGGCCCAATACTCTATCCATTAGTATACCTAGCTAACCTTCATCATTTCTTACAGTATAAGAATATTCCATAACATTCCAATAAATAATTTGTACAGATATTCCCCAATTAATATCAACTTTCTTAGTCTCCAATTCTTTGACACCAGAAAAAGCTGCTCTAAATATTTTTGTAATATAGGTCTTTTTTTCCTTTTTCTTTGACCACTTTGCAATAATAGACCTAAAAACATTATTCCTAGTTCGATGGGTATGTGTAGCTTAATAACATTTTGGACTTAGTTTCAAATGCCTTTCTAGAATGCCTGGACCAGTTCACAGTTCTACCAGCTGTGCAATAATGTACCTAAAAACTTTATTTTGAAAATGAGTTGCTAGGCTTTTGCCAAAAAAATTCATGGCACGCAAAAATTAAGCAGTTCTGCTCTAAAGCTAAACTACATTGGTAACTATATATATACATATATTATGCAAATAGGTGTGTGTATGTATGTATATATATATATTTATATGTGTATATGTGTGTGTATGTCTCTTTCTCTCTGCAAAATGTGAATTTCTACAATCTACCTCTAATTCTGTTTTTTAAAGTCATGAAGAACAAATTGAATCCCTCCAAATACTTAAAGAAAGGTATCATATACCTATTTTGTCTCTGGAGTTATTTCTTCATTTGCTAACTTAGAAAACTAGACTAAGTGATGTCTAAAGTTATCATCCACCTTTAAAAATTCTATTCAACTAACATGTTAAGAATTCATTGGTTAGTTTCTTGTCCATATAAATTTTTGATAGGAACAATATCTACTGTGCAGTCTAGGTAATTTTTTTTTCCTTAAAGAATATCAAAATTATCCTCAAGAATTAATTGGTTTGGGAGATTAAAGGTCTGACTATTGATAGATCCTGGTACTAAGTATAGAGTATTTGGTACTCAGGTACAGAGAGTCCATAGCTTCTTCCTCAGTTTCTGACCAGCTGAACAGTATGGCCAACACAGAGGCAAGGAAGCTTCATTCATCTGAAGCGATGTTGAATATTTGCTGAATGACTGTTCCCTACAGTTATTAAATAAACCTCCTTTTGTAAACTGTTAAGAGTTTTAATCCATGTTTCATTTTATTCTAATCTTAACCCTGGACTACAAGACTGGCTTAGATCAGACTTGGCCTATAATTTTTGACTAGTTGATAGGTTTAGATGATAAAGGTTTAAATAGGGTCACTTGGATGACAATATACTTCTGACAATATACTGTGATGGGTTCCCCATTTTTCCAGGGAGATTACAAAGTAAATATCTGTAAATATTCACTAAGTAGAGACAGATATGAATGTACGCTATGTTTTTAAGAACCATGCCCTAAAGATGATAAATGATATAAATTTTTGTTTGCTGAATCTGCATAATTTTAAAATTTGGTAGTGATAGTGATCTCCATAAACTATGGTTGGTCTGGATCCTGATTAGAGATTATATTTTGAGAATTGTATAAGAACTATGCTAAAGAAATTACTTTAGATTTCTTTTATGGCATTTCTAGCAGGCCATTGGACACTATGCCTCGTGAACTTTGTTGGGACTCATTGGTGTTAAAGGTACCAAATATGAAATCTTTGGGTAGTAGAGGGTCCACAATACAATTTGAGTATCACCAGAAGCAGATTAAAATGACATGGGCAAATATTTAATAAAATAAATAAAAATACAGTAAAACAATAATGGTATATTTTAAAACTAAGTCAACATGAGGCCCACAGGATTCCTCATAAATGCTTTAGTGTTTCCCATTTCTGTTTTGAATTTAACGTCACTGTTGTAAGACAAAGGGAAGATTCTTGAAAGGGCAGTCCTTGATTATCTCCAAGGTCCCATAGACTTTTATAGAATTGGTAATACAGACAATGTATCCCAGTTCATTTGCTGAGGAATGGGGATGGGCATGGGGGCAGAATGCATCATGAAAAGATTTAAAAGGAGAAATGAATTCTGCTCTTACTCCTATAGATCAGAGTTTTCTTTTCCTCCTCCCTCCTCCCTTTCTTTCCCCCTTATTTCTTCCCCCCTTTCCTTCCTGTCTTCATTCTTCCCTCCTTCCCTCCCTCCCTTCCTTTCTTCCTCCTCTTTCTCTTTTTTTCTTCCTTCCCTTCTTACTATATATCTATTTATCAGTTCTTTTAATTTCCTCCTATTTTTCTACTTTCCTTTTGATCTTGGTTACATTTTATTTGTAAAAAAAAAAAAATTAATGTAATGTAATTGAAACTATCCATTTTATATCTAACTTTGCTTTCTATCTCGTTTATTCACAAATTCTTTGCATCTCCATAAATTTTATAAGTAATATGTTCCTTATTCTTCTAATTTTCTTGTAAAATCTCTCTTCATAATCTAGGTCATGTATCCATTTTGATCTTATCTTGGTAAATGGTTTAAGATATTGGTGTATGCTCAATTTCTACTAGACCAATTTTTCCCCCAATTTTTTTTTTTTTTTTTACCAAATAATGAATTCTTATCCCCAAGTCTTAAGTTTTTACCCTTGTCAAATGCAAGTTTATTATGTTTATTTGCTATTGAAGGTCTGTGGAGGTGGACTTTTAAATGAGGGGCTGGGATGAAAGCCTTCACAATTCCTCCTGTTGAGAACATGATTTGATTATGAGACTGTCACCTCCAGTAATTTAGACAAAAGAATTCATCTCTATCCAGACCACTCTGCTTGGTTTTCTCCTTCATGAGGGTGACACTAGATTTCAGTGAAGGGGTAAAATGGCATAGACTTCATGCTCTGGCTGAAATTCGCCTAGATTAGACTCTTGTTACATTCAAACTAAAAGTAAGGTCTTCTACTTGGGTAGGGTCCTGCCCAAGACCAAAAGCATGTACACTAAGGATTAGGTCAATCTCATCTATCTACCTTGTTCTTCAGAGATTAGCTTTCCCACAGGGACTAGTCCCTGAATGAAGAAATAAAAAGCCTGGACTCTAAAAATTAATAATTGGTTATTAACATAAGAGAAAAATAATCATTTCTCTCATGGTGGTCACTGGACCACTTTTTCCCAGTGAGGACCTGAGCCTTCATTTATAGTGATACAGAAGCCACCTGTCAGTGGCTGCTGGAGATCTAACTCAGATCTGTAGAATGAATCTCTTCATGTGAGAGGATAATGATGATACAAGGAGACTGAAAGGCAGTTGCATTCTCTGACTCTCTCCTCTTCCCTCTTGCCTCCAATTTATTTCATTCCCCATTCACAAGGAACATTTTCATCAGCAAAGGCCACTCTGAAACTCCCTCAAGTGTTATGATTCACAGCTGTGGAGGCTCTCAAAGAATTGACCTGCCCCTTCACTTAGGTACAGTCCTTAACATTCGTTAACCCACCACAAAGACCAAATCATTAAGAAATGCCCTCTAAAAGGAAGTAGTAAAATTTGGGATTTCAGATCTTTATTTTCATCTATATTTTGGTCACTTATTCAGTGAAGTCTTAGCTGCTATCCTATTAAAACTTGGAGGGTATGGTATCATACGAATTACAGCCTTCACTGAGCCTGTAACAACAACCCTTTGCTATCCTTTCATAATTTTATCTCTCTGAGGCATAATCATGACAAGTTCTATTTGCCTCCAACAAACAGATCTTAAATCACTCATCGCCTAGTGGCTGCACTTTTTTGGGGTGGGATCGGGATGGGAGGTGGGGGTGTGGGAATAGGGAAGTTATTTTTCTTAGTTTTTCTTTTTCTTCTCCAGAGCAGTCTATGTCAGCCTTCCCAAATCCCAAGGTTAAGCTTGTCAGTAATAGCCCCAAAGCCATTTAAATAGCAGAAGGTCCCCTTTAGACCCTTTAGATTTAGGCTGTGTTAGGAACAATATCTGCTATGTAAGGCTATTTTTTTCCTTAAAATTTATTAAAGTTATCTTTAGAATTTAATTGAAACGTAATTGATTCTGGGTGACTAAGGCTCCAACTAGATCTAGTGACCTAAGTACAAAATGAGGATTCAGCTTTTGACCAGCTTGGCCAACACTGAGATAGGAAAGCTACATATAGCTCAAATCACTGCTATATCATTGCTGAGTAATTCTCTGCTATGGCTAAGTAAACTTCCTTTTGTTAAATTATTTACCAATGTCCTACAATGGTCTCATTTCACCCCAACATTGCACCTAAATTACTAGGTTAATCTGAGGCTGGCCCAGTTTCCATCAAATCTAATGAAATTTGACCATAGCTTGATGTTTTGGCCTTTTGTATCTTATATTGACTAAATATCTTTTTTCTCTTGTTGATAATAGGAAGCACCCAACAGAGAATAAACTATTGAACTTAAAAATTTTCTTTTGAAATAAAATAAAAAATGTGTTCCATCAACCCTAGAACAAAGCTTGTAAGCACATTTAAATTGGCACTTAAAATTAGTGGCATATGGGTATAAAATCAAACTGACCCTCCCATCCTCATTTCCTCTCTAGGCTCCACATTGTAAAATATTAGGGCAATATTCCTCTAAAATCCTTGGAACTATCTTATTGTGTAACTTTATTGAGCCTCCCTTAACTTTAAGTTCCAAAATAATTTCCTTTGCTGTATCTTTTGTCTTCCATCTGATGATTTTCTTTGAGGTGTATAGAATGAAAACTTGCAAAGAAACTCTTTTTTTGCTCAAATACAAAATTAGGTTGCTGTTCCTAAAAGGCTAAGATATCCTTCCCCTGGACCCTGAGAGGGTAATGGCTAAACTAAAAATTTTAAATAAGTAAAAAAATTAATGAAAACATTTTTTTTTTTAGTTCATTTCTGACTAATCTGAGACTCCTGAAAGGGACTAGTGTAATATGGATTAAATGGTTCTAGGTTTACTTATACAGTGAACCTTCTATCAATTTTGACTGGAAAATTGTATCTATTATCCAGGAATGTTAAAAATTCTAACTTAAATGGCTTGCATTAGAGATATCTAAGGAGGTGAAGAGATTCTGCCAGTTTAGACTTCTAAATGGAAAAAATGTTTAGGATTTAGACTAATTTTCAACTCATAAAACTATTCCTGGTAGGCTTATGTCTAAAATAGAGCACATAATTTTCCTCCATATGGGGTTGGATTGTCCCAGAGGGTAACTAGCTTTGTGGCCTGTAGAATAGACAGTTGTATGCTGTCCTTCCCATTTTTTTGAGTGGAGCAGCTTTTCCTAGATAGTGTCTCCCAAGAAAATTGTCCATAAAAAACTGGTCTGATAGAAATTCACAAACCCTGAATAAATTAGTTTCTTATGAAGTTAATTTGACATATATATCATATATAACATGTATATAGTTAATATATACACATTAACTTTATATAGCTATATATACACACATGTATACATACATGTATATATGTATCTACATATATATTTATATATGTATAGTAGACAGAGGGCAAATCTTGGAGTTAGGAAGAATTTACTCTAAGACCTAAGTTTAAGCCAGGGATGAGGAATGTCTGGTTGATAGTCTGTATGATGTCTGAGAAATCATGTACTAAGGCAATTGTGAGTGATGATGAGCTAAAAGCTAGGGACAACAACCTCCTACTGTTGTTGATAATTTTGTATGATCCTCAAATAATGTTATAAATACTCAAATGGCCCTTGGAAGAAAAAATATTACTTAAGCTCTCAGTGCTCTTGCCAGCTCCCTAAAACCTGTTACTAATCTGCATCTGTGGAAGGAGTTATCAAGCTAACTATTCCCTACACCAGTGGAATCAGGTCTGGACCCCCCAAAAACTAGATTATGTATAAAGTACTAGTTGGATTTCAATTTCAATTTTAGCCATCTGAGAAGAGTTTCTAAGTAGTGTGCTTTAGTATCCTTTTTCTTAGTTAACAGTGAACTCTTGTGGGGAAAAAGATGACAAAAATCCACAGTGATTATTTAAAAAGCATATACCCAACAAAATTGCAATTAAATTGAAGACTAGTTTATTTAAAAAAAAAAAAAAGACAATTAAACAGAAACTCTATGTACCAGTGTGTACATTGTACACATTAATGACTCACAAGAATGAAGTTTTATTCATTTACATTTTAAGATGACACCACCTTGTTTATGAGAAGATGCTCACAGAAAAGTCTGATTTCAAACTGCCCATAGACCTGATGTTTTAGCACCAGATCCCAGGAACAAACATGCTACAACGCCACTGGTAATAAAGCTTTTGAATGACTGCTCATGCTATGACTTGACTACAAAACAGGATAGAAAGCAAGAAGTTGAGAATTTATTCTACGTAGACTGGTGCAGGAATAGAACTTGTCAGCATTGATGCTAGCACTTTTCACTCTTCTGCTGCCATCTTTACTAAGTACTCTTTGTCGATCTTGAAAAGTCTCCATCCTTCTTCACTGGATAGATCAGAAGCTCCTCTTCTCTTGTAGAACTGGATAGAGGGCTCATTCCATTCAGCCACTAAGAAATGCATGCTGCTACATCGGCATTTGACTGCAACCTATTAGAGGGATTGTGTTTTAAAAACCAAACCCCACAAATAAAGGACTCTTTCTTCCCAATGCTCTCTGTTGAAAATTATTTCAGGGACTCTAGTCAAACTTCAGAATCTTTAAAGATTGAAGAATACAAAAAGAAAAGTGACTTACCTGACTTAGGTTCTTCAGAATTTCAGAACCAATGCCAAACCCTAGGAAAGATCAGGAAAGAATTGTTCAACTAATGGTTATTTTCAAGAAGAATAGACCGAAAGAGTGGGGATGGGTGGGAGGGGAAATGAATTGAAGAATATTTCCTAAATTTCCTTTTAGGCATATTCCTTGATTTCTTCCATACCTCTGAATTCATTCATTACAAAGAAGTCTTCAAGATACAACAGCTTCCCGATCCATGGGTCATAAGTAAAGTAGTACATAGCAAAGCCAACAATGCTGTATCCTGAAACAAAGCATCACAGAATTTCTTTTTTAGTAAAAAAAAAAAGAGCAGAGTAAAAAAAAAAGTCCACAGCACTTGTAGCCACACACTCAGAAGAATGTTTACAGGTTTTAAAATTTTACATGCATGGATCTGAAAACTAAGCTGCTATCGGGCAGTCTCTGCATGCAGCTATCAGCTGTTGTTATGCTAGAACAGTATGGTCCATTGTTAGGCTATTCCGCTGTTCTCAAGAGTTTGCAAGAAGCACACATTAGAGCTGGAGGCAAGGGAAGAATTCTGATATTTCTGAATAACAGCTTTGTCTTATGTATGACCCATTCTGCAATCTCCTGGATCCCTCACAGAAAGTTTGACAGTTTTAATGGCTTGAGAGAGCTGAGCTGCTATGACCTTTATGTAAACACAGACATTATTCACATCCTACTGAGTTACTGGTATGTCCACTTGTGAATATAAATTAGGTTTACACGGCAGTTCAGAATATTAAGTACAAGGAGCTCATGAACTCTACTTCCTTGAAGTCAGAATACCATGCTAGTAACTTCAGCTAATTCAAGAACTTTAAAAAAAAATTTACATGTTCTCCAATTTACTCTCCCCAGTTTTTCAAGGTACCAAGAGGCAGATAAACAGCTGCTAAATAACCTCCTTGTACCACCCATTAGCACTTCACTCTTAATCCTCATAAGGTAGGTGAAAGTGCTGCCTCTTTCTTTCCTTTACCCTAAGGAACGGGTTTCTGGGGGGGGGGGAACAAATACCCCCCCTCAAAATTCCCTTGGGACAACTCCCTCCCACTTCCCCATTCTTCCACCCCCATTTCAAAGAGAGTTTCCCTTTTTAGCTGGATTCCCATTCAGTAAACAAAAGGAGCCAGCAACTCCAAGTAGCTAACTTAACTTAGAATTTATCAATAACCCAAACATTAGGAGTCAATTGTCAAATTAAACTCATTAGCCAAGTTCACCCTGATTTGTAAACACAAACAGGAAGAGAGTATAATGGAGTTTCTGATCTACCGTGTTATTGTTTTGTTTTGTTTTATTTTGTTTATTTGTTTTGTACTGTGTGGGAAGAGGACTTGTCCCTCTAGGCCTTACCTCATTTATCATGATCATCTACTTTATTGAGTAACGGATCTTTTAGTTACCTCCCCGCCCATCCATGTACACGGAAGGGCCATGTACATGGCGAAGCTAGAGACTGTAACCTGAAGATTGGGACAAATTAAAGAAAAAATGTGATTCAACACGATTACAGAAAAGGTTATGTTAGGGTCAAACAAGAAGAACCATTTTATGAAACTGAATTACATCAAATGACATCATACCCAATTTTCCGGGGAATATGTAGGGCATTTTTGCTGACCAATTAACTCACCCTATTTTTTTTTTTTTTTTTAGCACGGCACTACATCAACTTTTTTTTTTCTTCCTAGTTTCAACATTGGATTGCCTTATTTCTGGCCACCTTCCCAAAAACACACTCAACTTTTGAATTAGCCGACAGTTCTAAGCAAAAACTAGACATTATATCAACATCCTGTCTCTTTCTGATTAACTACTGGGGTTGGGGTAGGGAAAAAGAGGGGGAACAGGAAGAACAACTGGACTAATAGGCCAAAGTTTGTTACCTTCAGGTGTCCAATGCTCTTTTGGCACTTCTGCAACCAGGCAGTGGTAGAAAGGGTGCTCTCCAAACCCATCTTCAAGCAGATCTACAAAAAAAAGGCCAACAAAGACAGACAGAAATAATGGCTAATGGCTAAGGTGAAAGACAGAAAGTTATTTGACAAATCTCACATCAAATAAGTTACCTTTTTCAGTTAGCACTACTTGTTCTTCCATTTCTTCATATTTAGCTAGTTCCTAATGGAGAAAAAGAGAGAAAAGAGAAATAAAAAAATAACATAAGAATTTGAGATATTTTTTTATCTACCAGAGAAAGCCAGAGTCAGCTAGAAAGAGGCAGGGTTATTTACTCGCACCTGCAACGTCAGGGCTCAGGCTCCGGGCCAATGACTCTACTCTAGGAGGGGGAGGAGAAGGTCTAGCCTAAGGGAGAACTGGATTGTAGCCAGTTTCCCGATCAACTATAAACACACGTAACTGACCTGAAACTAAAAGGAAAAAAGAAACAAACAAAGAAACCCTAGATTTCAGCCAGAAGAGGGAGGCAGGAAATCCAGCCACCTTCTAGTTACTGGTGTGAGAGGGTGCAATGCTCGGATTACACAGCCAATCCCCAGGTAGGGGAAGTGGAAAGTGCGTTGGTTTGGGGGAGTCCCGGGCCCCCCTGGTCTCTTACGACCTTTTGTTTGTATTTCTAACCCTAGTTCTACCTGACATACATCCATCCATCTTTCTCTCTTTCTTCCTCTCCCCTCCCCCCTTTCTTTCTTATTTGGGCAACACAGTTAAACTCTTTGGTTCTCAGTTTCCTCATCTGAAAAAAAGAGGAGGAGGAAGAAGGGTTGACTATTGGGCGATTGAAGTCCTCTCCAATTCTAAAATCTAAACTCAAATTTAAGAAAACGAGAAACTAAACAATCTCCCGAAGTGTGGTGGGGGCTACCTTGATTAGCCGGAGAATATCACTGCAGTCGGCGGGCGTGGCGGAGCGGATCACGAAATTAGCCATTTTCGTCTTTTGCTTTTTTTCCCTTTGCGGACTAAGCCCCTGTACTTGAACAGCAGGAGGAGGTGGTTCCTCATTCGTCTCCCGGGAGCTTCCTCTCCTCAGTCAGGCTGGCACCATGACACGGGGCCCGGCGGCAAACGACGAAGGGTCTCTTCCCAGAGGTTTCACAGACAACCGTACTATACAGCTACAGCGCAGTTGTGCAACCTTTGGCTCCCTGGGAGTCTCTATTTACCGAGGAGCTGGCCCCGCCTGTGAGCTCCACTTCGGCCAATGGGACAAAGCCCAACCCTAGAGAAAGAGTTTTCTTTCTCTCTCTCTCTTTCTCTCCCCCACCCCCAGCTTTTTCTCAAACACCCTGCTCCACCCTAGATTTTCCTAGTCCAGCGCAGACCCACTTAGCTCCTGCCTAGAACCTTCCTCATACTCTTTTTTCCCTTCCGGAACCTTTATCCATGTGCTGGGGACCCTGACCATTAGCTGAAGCATTCTTAAGCTGCGATATGGAAGCGCCGCCTGGTGTTGAGTTCGCCGCTATAGTTTGAACCAAGCAAAATTTGTTTTTTAATTACATTTTTTTTTCAGGTAACACAAATTTTATTTTCCCATCACCCATTGGGAAAAAGAAAGCGAAGCAAAACCTTGTTTCATTTGTTTATTTTTGGCATTAATATAATTTTTTTTGAATTTCGAATTCTCTCCCCTCCCCCCTTCTTCATCTATTATGAAGGCGAGAAATGTGATATTAATTATACATGTGAAATCATGCAAAACACTTTTCTATAATAGCCATGTTGCAAGAAAAAAAAGGAAGAAAAATAAAGTGAAAATGTTTGTTAGTCTGCACTCAGACGTTATCAGTTCCTTATCTGAAAGTGGGAAATATTTTTCATCATAAATCCTGAAACGAAACCTTGTATCAAATATACATATTCGGGGAAACCTTCTCCCTCCCCCTCCCCCAATCAAATTTCAGCACTGTCCAGAAATGTATCAAGCTTTACCTTGATTCTTACTTCTCTTAGAAGATGGTTACCCTGTCTCACCATAGGTTTTCTGGAGTCAAGGTCTTTGAATTCAAAGAACAGGGTTCTTAAGGCTTTTAAAGCTGTTCGTCTTTGCAATGTTGTGATTGGATAAATTGATCTCCTGGTACTGTTTTCTTCATTCTGTATTTGCCTTTGGTCTTTCACCCTCACCGTGAAATTCATCTTTAAAAAAATCTTTTTTTTTTTTTTTTTTTTCTATTAGCATGTCTAGATCTCATAAACTCAGGAAGCTAGAGTTTATGGTCCAGGAGAAGGTCAGAAAAGCATTTTGGAAATGGGTGAGAAGACAGGAAAAAGAACACCGACTGTTTTTGAACTCTAGGTATTGATTTCAAAGTACAGACAGTAGAGTACAATTAGACAGATAAGAAACCAGTTGCCTCCTTTTATTACTCTCTTATCCTGTGCTATTTTGATGTTCCCTAAACTTGTCAGTGATCTACCTACTGACACATTTGTGGCTCCAAACTTTCCTGAGGCTAGTGAGAAGTAAGATAGTCCAAAATAGTTTTTCCCCCTATCCTTCTCCAAAGGTGTCCATATATCTAGAGCAGCAAGGGATTCAGAAGTCTCAGAGATCATTTGATTCAATCCCTTTTTCACCTAATGAGATTTTTTCCCCCAAAACAACACCATTTCTTGGAGAAGAGCTTCTCCCAGAGTCGGCTGTAGTTGAAGACTAAAGTCTAAATAATGCCAGGCTGATCTGGAGATCTGGAGAGTGATTTAGACAGCATAGTCCAAAGTAAATGAGAAATCTGTAGTCTTACTAAAATGTCTTTATCTTGAGGAGAAAATAACTGAGAGGTTTTATGTTTTCTGCAATTATGTAGACTTATTAGTCTAGTATTTTAAGCATTTTCTCTGGTGGGGACAATTACAAATATTATTTGTATAGGAAGTAATTTTTTTGGAAGGGATGCTTCTCACTTTGAGGAGATCTAATATATAAACTTTGATTTTAGAGATTTCATTGAAGTTAAACCAGATCAAGAATGATAAAGAGGAACAGGAGCCCGACTTTCCCTTTCTTTTTTAGGGCATAGGACTGCTTTTGACATGAACCTAGTCTATATGAAAGGTCACAACAAAAAGTGGCCATTTTCAAAGTTCCAGATTTCAAGAATCTTCCTAAGTCCGAAATTGGGTCTGAGTATCCAAAGAGTAATTGGACATTTGTACTGTAGGGCAAGCTGCTTAATGCCAATGAAAACAAATCTATCACTGAGGCAATCTTCTGAGGACTTCCTCTGTCATTTATATAAAGTAAATGAGAATCTAGGAAGGAAAGTGATCATTTAAGAAAAGAAACTGATTACAAATCTAGAGTCACTTTCTATTTGGAAACAGCAAGATGTGAATTTCAAGGTATATTTTAAATATTTGAAGGGAAGAATAAGTAACACATGTAGATTAGAGTTGGGCAGTGAAGAAACCAACAGATAAATTGTCAGAACCCCCATGCCAAGACCATTCCTTTCTTTCTTCTTATTAGAAAATAGCTTGTTTTCCAAAATAAAGGCCCAACAAGCAAGCTGTAGCATAATAATAGTAGTTTTCACTCACCCTGCCGCTAAATCACAGACCTGACTCAAACCAGCCGCAGGTGGTCCCTAAACTTGAGCAAGCACCTGCAAATATTGCATTCCAGTCATGAAGTCCTGCTATGAATAGACTTTTTGTTACTTGACAAACTTGCTACATTGTTGCTGTTACATTTCACTGCCCCTGTTACAACTCACTGCTTACATTCTTTGTCTTGCTACCTCTAAATATATTAAGGATTAGCTTGATTGCCTTGAGTCTCCTTAGTCCTGGACCAGGCTCCAGCATTTGTGTCAAGTTTTTCTATTTCAACAGAATAAAGAAGACTTTTTTGCCTATAACTTTCATGAGCTTTTTTTGCTTTATTTTATTTTTCAGAGTTGACAGTTGGTGTAAAATTCTCTGCTTTAATCTTTGTGGGCTCTTTGGTAATTGATTCTTCATATTTGCCAAGGTATATGCCTACCAGAGGGATATTGGGTCAAAGATATGAATTTTTAAGGCATTTTCCTAGCCAGATTATTTATTGGTTTTTAAAATGGTTGCATTAGGGCAGAATCAAGGTGGTGAAGTACAAATCAGCATTTTTGCCCACTTCTCTCCACACATTTTCTCCACAACAAACTAAATTGAATTCCACTTAGGAAAAGCAAGAAAAGTCATAGTGAATCATTTTCCCTGCCTAGGACAGTATAGAAAGTACAAAAGATGAGTTCTGCTATGACGGGCTTGTCCAGAAAAGTAGCATGGTAGTAGTGGCCTCAGCAGTCAGATGGGAGCAAGTTCAGGGAGATGCTGGGGAACCTCGGAATTAGTGGTGGGAGAAAGAAATTTGGCCATACTTCAGGGATTATCTGTAATTGCTGAGCAAATTAAAAAGGGACCAAATTCCTAAAATAGGAGAAGTATGACATTCTAGTTGAAACTGCTAAGAAAAAACTACTTGGTAGGAGTTGGAGGATGATATAGGGAAAGGAAGAAGAAGGAAAAGTCTTGATCTCAGCTTTGGATTGTACTCTATTTCATTGTTCCTTCCTGGCCCTTTCCCTTCTTCAGCAGAGAACTCCCCCTTCTTCCCCTCTCCCCCCTTGCCATTTAATAGTATTTTATTTTTTTCCAATTACATGTAAAGATAGTTTTCAACACTCATTTTTATAAGATTTTAAGTTCCAAAATTTCCTTCTTTCTTCCCTTTCCTTCCCTTCTTCCTCCACAAGCAATCTGATATAGCTTATAATCAAATAAAAAAAGTTCCCCCATTAGTCATGTTGTGAAAGGAAATAAAAAACCAAAAAGGCAAAACCACAAGAAAGAAAAAACAAAAAATAAAATTTAAAAAGTGAAAATAGTATGCTTCAATCTGCATTCAGTCTCCACATTTCTTTTTTAAATCGATTGGAATTCTCTTGGGTCACTTATTACTGAGAAGAATTGATTATCACATAACGTTACTGTTACTGTGTACAATATTCTCCTGGTTCTGTTCACTTTGAATGGAACTGATGGGATGAAGTATTTCTCCCATCACTGTCACACAATCCCTATACTCGGAGTGGGAAGATGAGACCTTGGGCCTCAGGTTTCAGAAAGTCACATGATTCCTATTCCCAACCTTGAATCCTGGGATGCAGGACATTAGTGAAGTTGCAGGAAGTGATATGACCTGTGGATGGCAGACAACATTGGTGATCATTGGTCAAAGATAGTTATGTCCGTATATAGGACTGCTTGCCATCTAGGGGAGGGAGTGGAGGGAGGGAGGAGAAAAATCGGAACAGAAGCGAGTGCAAGGGATAATGTTGTAAAAAAAAATTACTCTGGCATGGGTTCTATCAATAAAAAATTATTATATTAAAAAAAAGGATAGTTATGTCTTTTTAGTCTATCCAATGAGAAGGCTCAGGTATTTTGCTTTTTAAGTCCTGGACAAGGTGGAAGCTGGTCAGGTTCCAGGAGCACATGAAGGAAATTGGGATGGCTCCCAGGTGTGTCTGGATCTCTCCCTGCAGGGACTAAATAAATGCTTTCTCTTTGCCTCTGATTAGTTAATTTGGGAAAGGGGGTCTTGCGCCAATCTCACACAGTTTATGGGGGCTCATCTGGGATCTGTAGCTTCTCAGAGAGATGGCTGAGATCCTGATTCAAGGTAGGCACCAGGTTGGGTTCTCTGACTAACCTTGAGATCAGACTCTCAGCCTCCCTCTCTGTGAAGAATGGGCCTAGGAGAGATGCTCAGATACAATCAGAAGGCACACAAGTCTTTGAAGATGAAGCCCAGGTAAGAGAGAGCCAGGTAACTCAAGCATGCTTAATCCATAGGGGCACTATCTATTAATGTGTCCTTAAACTATGCTTAACTGATGGGCCCTGGGATCTGGCCACGTGAGGCCAGAGGGAGAGAAAGAAACTATGTTTAATTACTTTAATGAAATTCGTTATTTTAGATAAGCAGTTTTATATTATTGGGAATTTAAAACTGTATTTGATTAGATTTTTAAATTAAAATATAGGTTATTAAAGCAAAATGCCAGTAGCTTACCTTAGGAGAGGTCATATTTGTATCTCCCTACTTAGATGTTATATTCCTTCTAGAAGTACTGGGTAATTTGTAAATTATGACTTATGCCTTAAAATTTTTCTCAGCTCTGCTGGAGATATATATATGTTTTATGAAATTTGATTCAAAATTATTTAATTGTGAATTTTAAAGTTTAAAAAAAGTGATTTAAAGACAAGGGATAAGAATGATTTGTAAAAGCAATGAATAATTTAAATGGAGCATCTAGTTAGAAGGGTTATTGGTTTGGGAGTGTGTTTAAAATACGTCAGAAAAAGATTGAGCATGTAGGCATCTGGAGGAGATAGATAGAGTTGGGACAGGGGAAGAGATGGTGTGAGAGAAGGAGGAAAAGAGAGAGGAAAATGGCTTGCTGGAAATAGGGGACAGAAAAGGTGGATGCTCTCAGTGAACTTGTCATTTGCCAAGGGAAAAATGATATTCCATGAAGTTGGGGCCTGTTTTTGGCTGGCAGATTGGATCCTGGGGGACTTGGCAACCTATGGGGAGTTGGGAGAAATGCCATGTGGAGTGGAGGTAAGGACAGCCACATGAAAAGGACCTTGTCAGGTGACAATCTAATTCCCCTTCCCCCATTAAGTGTGGTGCAACCACTTTTTTTTTTTTAAAACAAACTGCAGCTCCTTGCTGATTGAAACATGAATTGCTTATACTGTTTAAAGGAACAGCCTACATTTACATGGTGTTAATAATTGAATGTTTTTTTTTTTCCAAGTCTATAACTGTTCTAAGAGGTTTGTTGAAACCGTAAGTTTTCTGAAAGCAATTTATTTCTACTAAAGTATCCCATCTATCTTCAGCAAATTATTTAATGTTTATCTAAGTGAATAATAGTCTCGTTGTTTAAGGAATATGATGATAAAAAACCTAGAGTAGAAACCTAGTCTGATAATTTGATAGGGTTATTTACAAAAGCTTAATTTTTTTTTAGAAGGAAGAGATTATTAATGTTAATTCTGAAAGATTCTTTTTATGTAAAAAATGATATTCTGTATGTTTTAATTGATTGTATTCAGTCATCTTAAAGTTGTGCCATTATTTAAAGGGACTCTGAGAATAATAGTTTTTTCCTTTGTCTCATTGAAAATATTTCTGCTATGGACAATATGCAATTTAGAATTTTTCTATGTTTTGGATGTTTTAAAAGTAAAATGATCTAATGTTGAACTTAGAATCATTAACTTAGATATGAAAGATAAGCTGTGAACTTTCTAGGATGAATCTCTTACTGTGATTTTTGAGAGCTTGATTCATCTGAAGCTTTGATTAATGATAATTGCTGTAGAAGATAAAATCTCTTGGAACTGCAGTTGATATTTATTTGGAGTTTTAAATTCAGGTATGATCATCAAGCCAGTGATCCATCATTTGAGAAGAATATTCCATAAGCTTCCCAGAAGAAGTTGTTGCAGGTGGAAGTTAGTATCTGGGAATGAGTTAGGAAGATGATCTTGGTCTCTGCTTAAGGTAAGATCTTTCTGACTCAGTTTCCTAGTGGTGTTCTTTTGAATGAGAACCCATATGATTATTCCTGAGTCTGACTTAAGGTGGAATTCTTAAACAGTTACCTGAAGTAAAACTGCTTTAAGGAATTCATGCCCCTGATTTTTCCTCTTGCAGAAAATTTTAGGAAATTTCTGCAATCAGAACAAGTGGTCAGTGGAAGATATAAAACACAATACAAGTATAGATATTTTAATTTGCAGCCCATACCTGGAGGACTTTGTGGTTGCTGTTATAACATCTTTAACTCTTTTGCTTCCTGGGGCCAGAGTTTCTTTTTTTAAAGGCCTATTTCACCCAAGTATTTGGGGCCATTCCCACTTTCCCTTTTGTTCATTGAGAGGGAGCAGATGTGTAACCTCTAAATACCATTTGGTAGTTGCTCCTTACTGATCTGAGACCACAGGTCTCTGTGCCAATGACAATAGTCAATGGAAACTCAGCTTGTGACCCAGACTTGTAACCACAGCATCTTTGTTCTTTCTCTATCCTCCAGGAAATTTCTGTTGGCTGTAAAGGATATTCTTCAATAAACCTTATTAGGATGTTAAATTCTCTGTGTCACCTATTCCTTTCCCCAGTGGGATGGTGATTAGTTTATTTCAAAGTCATTCAGTTTGAGGGCAATTGCTGCTAAATGTAGAAAATAATGAGAATAGGAGAAACTGATCAATTCCCCTTTTCAATTATTTCTAAAGACCCCCAAAGAACATTATTTTAATGCTACTAGAGAAAGCCACACAACCATATTGCCTGGGTCAACTACAAATTGTTGTTATATAATCTCAGTTGGTATATTCATTGCAAACCTTTCATTTTTCCTAAATTTACTACTTGTTGACATTTCCATATCACCTGTTCTGAAGCTTCTCTTCTCTCTTGAAGATACCTATTCCATACCCAGCTCCCAAATGAAGAGATATTTATTGAACATTTGCTATGTGCAAAACAGTATGATAAATAATAGGCATACAAAGAGAAAAGCAAGACAGTTCCTACTCTCAAGAAACTTTTGTTCTAATGGAGGGAGATAACACACATAGAAAGTTTCAGCTGCAAGTGAAAATATTTATTGGTACAAAGCTTAGCATGGCAAAATAGATTATAATGCATCATTATTAATATTATTTCCTTTGATAGAGCTATAGAAATTTCTGATACTGAACCATTTTTCAGTGCCAAGGAATTTGGTAATAAAAACTCTCCTTTCTGTGTTGCCATTGGCTTGTGGGTTCCAAGGAGGTGGGGGTTGCCATATTATTTTCCCCAGCAGGATTTTACACTGCTTCACATCCCAAATGATGACTACAAGGATTGGGTTGGCAGCTGGGTGCCTGGGCATTTCTGTTCTCAGAACTTTTGGACTCAGGGTCCTGAGTGTCTCCATTGGGGTCTGAGGGAGGGGGTTAGTTAAATTGGTAGAAGGGTTTAATTTTCTTGAAGCATACACTTTTTGTCTTTCCTTTGCCTCAAATCTCTTCAACTCTCCACTCTCCACTCAGCTGTCAAATCGATCTTCCTAAAATGTAAGTCTGACAATATCAACCATTCCCCTCCTCCATTCAAAAAACCCCAGTGGTTCCCTATTATATTTAGGATCACACATAAAATTCTCTATTTGGTTTTTGAAACCTTTCAGAACTTGCTCCCTTCCTCATTTTCCAGTCTTTGTACAGCTTACTGTTCTCTATTTCTGCAAGCCAGTGCAATTACTCCTAGAAAAACTGTCTATACTTGTCACTTCAGTTTCTCATAATCTAGCTGCCAACTCTACGATATTGTTCTTTCTATGGTTACAAATGATTTCTTAGTTGCTAAACTCAATAATCATTTTTCACACCTCATGTTTCTTGATTTCTCTGTAGCATTTGATTTTTGATCACCTTCTCCTTGAGATATTCTGTCTAATCTGAGTTTTTATGACTTTTCTCTCCTGTCTATTTATTCTTAGTATACTTTTCAAGATCATTATTCATGCCCTGCACCCATTGTATGTGTATCCCAAAGTTCTGTCTTAGCCCTTCTTCTGTTACTTGTATATACTTTCAGTGATCTTGTTCCCATGGCTCAGTAATCATTTCTATGAAGATGATCCCCAAATCTACATGTTCAGCCCTAGTCTCTCCTGAGCTCCAGTCTTGCATCATTAATTACCTGCTGGGCATCTCTACTTGTATATACCATAAGCATTTCAAACTTGACAGGTCCAAAATGGAATTCATTGTATATGTCTCCAATCTCCATTGGGGTATTTACACAGAGTTTCAACAAGAGACAACTTCTTTCAAGGTTGATTTTTGATAAGGATTTTTGATGAATATGCACCAATCTCTTCAAACTGCTCAAACTCCCTAATCAATCCTAATTTGAATACTTAACTCCATTCTATTTAAACTAAAGGAAGTTGGAAGAATAACATAAACATCAAACTCAGTCATTTGTATTGTATGATATATGTATTAGATCTATACATAAGAAAGATTATTTGGTAGTGATTTGAAGGCTAGATAAGACATGAGACAACAAAGCAGAAATGGAAAGCTATTGCATAGTGCCTAATATACGGTAGGTACTTAAAATTTTTTTGTTTCCTCTTTTCCCATTAGATGGCTCTCTCAATATTTGACTTCAAATATAACACATTCTTTTGTTGCCTTTTTATCTCTCTAACTGTTCTTTCTTTTTCTTACTACCCAGTTGGAAGCTGACACCTATTCTCTTTATGTAAACGGGTGAGCAATAACAAGGACTGAGACTACAGTGGTCACAGGGAGAATAGAAAGGATCATATAATTTGGAGAGATGTGCAAATATAATTGACTTTACTTGGTAATTGGATGCAAGGATTAAAGAGAGAAAAGAGTTATAAATGATTCCAAAGTTGTAAATATGGTGATAAGATGATGGCAATGTTATAGTCAGTTTGGGGCTGATTAGGAAATATCCTAATAGTTCCTGATAAGGAAATATCTGGTAGTCCATTAGAGATGAAAATTTGTAATTTAGAAAAGAGGTCAGGATTATAAATAAAGATTTGGTAGTGATCTGTAAGCAGGTGAACCTTAAAGATATGGAAATAAATGAAATTGTAAAAGAGTACAAGACCAAAAATAGATTCTTAGGAGCTACCATATTAATAGGTCAGGAAGAGAATAAAGATCTGAAAATGGAGAGAAATAAGGGTCATTTAGGTTCCAGAGAACTGAGAAAGCATAGTAACTCTGAACAGAGGAGAGCTTATTGGGAGGAAGGAGAGATCAATGATGTCAAAAGCTATAGACAGATCAAGAAAGAAGAGGTCTGATAGAAGGCCATTAAAGATGAAGATTATGGAATCATCAATGACTATTGATAGCAATTGGATAAAGGAGAGGATAAAATTCAGATTACAGGAACTAAAGAGAAAGTGAATATATTGAGTATTCCTTTCATATTTTAGGTCCTTCTCATCTAAACAAAGAATTCAGGTATCAGCTTCAATTGGGCAGTAAGAAAGAGAAAGAATAGTTAGAGAGCTAAGAAAACCAGAAGAATGTGTACTCTTTAAAGTTGATTATTAAGAGAGTATCTCACAGGAAGAAAGGAAACAAATATTTATTAAGTTCTTACTATATACCTACAAATATTATCTCATTTTATCCTCATGACAATGCTGTGATTGTCATTTTACAGTTGATTTGTCCAAGGTTACATGGCCAGTAAGTATCTGAGACTGGACTTAAACTCGGATATTTCTGACTCCAAGGACTGTGTTCTACCCATTGTTGCCTAGGGAGATGTCAACATTGTGCAAAGCTGTGGAGAAGTCTGTGAGAATCAGGAATGAAAAAAGACTACTGTATTTGGAGGTTAGAGGTTAGAGAAAGCAATTATACTAAAGTTGAGGAAAGGGAAATCTGGTTGAAATTCCTGTGATTGAAGGACGTAGATAGTGAAGGATTGAGTAGTATAATCAGCAACACTGGCAGATGTTTAACAATTGTCTCTCCAGGAAAAAAACCAAAAAAACCCAACTATGAGTATTTGATAAACTTTCAGATTTAACCTATATTGTTAACTTATTAACCATCACTTTCTTAATACAGGGGTCCTCAAACTATGGTCCGTGAGCCAGATGTGGCAGCTGAGGATGATTATCCCACTCATCCAGGGCTATGAAGCCTTTAAATAAAAAAGGCCCACAAAACCAAGTTTTTGTTTTTACTATAGTCCGGCCCTCCAACAGTCTAAGAGACAGTGGACTGGCCCCTATTTAAAAAGTTTGAGGACCCCTGCGACAATCAGCAAAACAATATATCAAGCCTTGAGTTATAGCATTTGCTGATTTCCAAGGTGTACTCATACTTAAAATTATAACAATTAGCTTTTGCCAGTGAATAGAACTGGCTCCAGTGCACTCTAGGGTAAAAGGGTGTGGTTAAGGATAAGATGTAGAGAAAAGACTTGTAACAGTACTTTCAAGAAGATTTTAGTGGTTGTGTCCCCAGCAAACTGATCCTAAATTAAATTTGTCAAGATTTGAGGCAGTCAGTATGAAAACAAATGGAATAAATCCTTTAGATAAAGATGTGAATATGACTTTTTCCCTTTTGGTCTGATTTTTCTTGTACAACATGACAAATATGGAAATATGTTTAAAAGAATTATACCTATCAGATTACTTGCTGTCTTGAGGAGGGGGAAGGTAAGAAAGAAAATGAGAAAAATTTGGAACATAAAGTTTTACAAAAATGACCGTTGAAAACTATCTTTACATGGATTTGGAAAATAAAATACTATTGAAAAAAAAATTTTAAAGATAAAAATGTGAATAGATTCCACACCTGGGAATACTTTTCAATTAATACTTTTGTAAGGTTTTGCTGGCTTTAGTTTTTTCCAGCATGAGCACCTCCCCATCCCCTGCCCTACCTCCCCACTCCACAACCCTCAACACAGTCACTACTTGAAGCAATCACTGAGTAAGTCCTTTTGCACTAATACACTAGGTATACAGAGTGATTTATAGCTCTTCAATTCATGCTATATCTACTCAATACTGAAGAGACATACTTTCCTTTTAAAAAACAGGAAAAACTCTTTCAAATCAATATCACAAGTCATGACTAGAATGGATCCAGAGTATAACTCAAACTGTCATACTGATGGCTAACAAAGGAATTTGTTTTGCATGACTACATTTTTGTAAATTGGTTTTTTTTTCTTGCCTTCTCAATGAGTGGGGAAGGGGAGAGGGAGAGAATCAGGAACTAAAAATAAACTAAGATTGAATTTTTAAAATATCAAGCTGAGAAGCCTCTGTCTCTCCACTACCATCTTCTCCCCCAGACAGGAAAAGTAGTAGTCAAGATAGGAGGACAGGAAAAGAGGGCTGAAAGATAGCCAGTCAGTCCTTCTAATACAGTTAGTGATGTACAGTTTATAAACCACACAGTCAGATGCCACTTCCTCTAGTCTGGCGGGGAATGTTACACAGCCTGGAGGAAACCTTTGCTTATCAGATGACTCAGTAATCAAGGACTATGCTGCTCAATCACCACTCATGAGATCTGAAGGGTGTAATCAGACATTTCTCTATCTCATATGTATCAGCTCCTTACATCTGGGATGGGTACGCACTTACTCAATATGCATGTAATAGAAAATAAGTGCCTATTAATTCACTATAGTGAGACACCCCCTCCTTTCCCTATGGCCTGTGGACATATACAATATCATTGAATGTTCAGAATCCAATATATGTTGTATCCATGAAGTAGTGATTTAGTGCTTCTGACAATTCTGAAAAACT